>NC_142352.1:48860037-49080037 GCF_059441175.1 Urocampus carinirostris
ATGTAATCGGGTAATAATGACAATTTTGTGTCAAAAAAGTTGCGTCCCGGGGACGCACGTTGATTTGAGACTATGCGTCCCCAGCAAAAAAGATGCGTCTAGGACGCAGCGACGCGGGCAAACGAGAACACTGAAGATGGTTTATGTATCTTTAATTATTATTGAAATTAATAGTTTTTCTTGCATTGAATCACATTTTCCTACCAGTAGAATGCACTAAGTAATACAAAATGTCTCATCTCATTAGCTGCACCGCTTATCCTCAGTAGGGTCACGGGGGTGCTGGAGCCCATCCCAGCAATCATCGGGCAGTGGGCAGGGGACACCCTCAACTGGTTGCCTGCCAATGGCAGGGCACACAGGGACAGACAACTCGCTTGCTCATTCACACCTAGGGACAATTTGGACCGGCCAATCCACCTGAAATGCATGTCTTTGGAATGTGGGAGGAAACCGGAGTGACCGGAGGAAACCCACGCAAGCACGGGGAGAACATACAAACTCTGCACAGGAAGTCCGGTAGCTGGATTTGAACCCACACAGGAGGTTCCCAAGACCTCAGAACTGTGCCTGCACACGCGCTAACCACTGCACCGCCGTGCTGCCCTGAATACAAAATGTTCCTTGCATTATTTTGTTTTAAGTTTCATATTTTTCAGAATGATTTGAATAACATTTTCAAGTTAGTCTGCATTGCATGTAATGTGTTAGGATCTGGTTTCGTTGTTATTTCTTTCCTTGCATCTACCTTTTTGGTTAGGTCTTTATTTCTGGTTTGGATCACGTCAGGTTTGGTTTTGTTTGGACATTTTTTTTTACTACTTGTTTGTTTGTCACTTTGTACCTCCCTTTTAAAATTGAATCCCATCCCTCTTTTTTAACCTCAGTTCCCTCTTCCCCATCCTAAAAATCCAACATGACTGCATGACTATTTACATGACTATTTGACTAACATGACTATTTAAATGTTAGACAGAAATACAATAAAACAAGACATTTTAAAATGAAGTAACACATTTAAAGGAAGTTCTGATAATGCACAATTGATCAATGGCGCTTCAATTCTGACTAGCTCAGAGTGCAGTTTGGTTTAGGGGGACTCGGTTGGGTTTATAAAGGGCACACTTCCAACTGCAGTTTACAGTCAAGGTGTCACACCCACAGACCCAGTTTAGGCTGTAAATCACTAAAAAAGTATGACGAAAACCCACAGCACAAACTTTAAACACTCAGAAACTCCAGTCAAGCACACAAAGCAATTTGATTGGATGAAGGTAGGGGTGGGTTCTCGTTTGCAGTATTTAGCGATCTTTTAACAAAATAACGTTGCTTGCAACCTTGTTTTGAAACCATTATTTTTGAAAATTCTGCCATATTACTTAATGGCATACAGTGAAATAAAATGCAATAAAAAAATTAGATTTTGTCTGGAGAGCAGGTTTGGCGGTTTTGCCTAAATTTGTGTTAAAATATACAGTACGGCTCTCAAAAAAAGAAAGAAAAAAAGGATATTTTGCTATTATGGCTTGGGTAAAAAAAGATTCCCGACCTTTACCACACAAGTTTCCCCTGAAAGCAGTTCCTTCTCTTTGACGAATGTTTGCACGCAAGAATTGCTCCTGCACACTGTGCTGTCATGTAGTGATGGATCTGAGATCCGACAATCCTAATCCACAACTAGGTCTATAGTTGTACGTGTGCGTCTACCAAGGAATGCATGTCTATTTCTCCGTAGGGAAGAAAACTGTGGGAAAATCTCAACAATTGAATGCAAAAAGTTCAGGGTTCACTGAGATTTAGCGCTTTACAAAATAAATGAGACTGAATTTAATCACCATGCCGCAAAGTCAAACAGTTAAATGGACAAGATGAATTTAAATTAACCATTTCCACCAGATTCATCCTTTATTCGAAAAAGTAACATCTTTTCACGAGCTGCACGCTTAAAATGATTAGTTTAATAATAATCATAATCAAGCTGTTGTTATAGAGGTGGGCCGAATGATCAAAATATCAATGTTATCGATACTGAGCAAGTAATTGGATCAAATCGATACAATTGTCCTGTGAATGATACTTCACTCCTCCACCAATTTCCTGCAGCCCTTCTCTCTCGCAACCAGCGACATCGGCCACTCTTTTAAGTAATGCCTCTTTTCCACTAGATGGTTCCAGCTCTCCTTGCCACGCCATGGGTACCAAGTACTTTTCTGAGTTGTTTTTCCATTACAAAGTGATACCGCTTCATGCACAGGCCAAATGCCGCCCTCTTGTGGTCAGATTTGCAACCTACACAACATCAAAACAACAGACTGTGTGCCTCGAGATTTAACAGGGAAAAAAAGTGTCCCTTGGCTCAAAAAGGTTTAAGAACCCTGCAGTAATGTCACGTGCACTGACAAATGTTATCCCATAATAAGCAATCACTAACTCTAATTTAATTTGATTGGATGAAGGTAGGGAGGCCAGATTTTAAAATCTTGTATGTGAGATAAAATACAAATAGACCAGCAATCGGCTAATAGTCACAGAAAATAGTTAACACTGCACTGCAACACACAAGCGCTTAAAAATATAAATCTGGCAATCATTCAAAGAATGACTTAAAGACCTAAAAAAATACCTAGCTATGTGTTTTTTATGGTTTACTATGAATGAGCACACATGCTAATATTAGCTACAGACATTTGCTTACCCTATATTTTATAATCCAGCTGTCAGAACCACTTCAATTTTGTTCCGTCGAACGTTTGCTTGATTCGGTTATCGACTGCACCTCGACAACTGATCTCGGGGCAGAATTATGGGTAGTCATAACTCGAAAAAAAAAATTAGTGGTATGCAGTGACCGAGGTGACGATTTAGTTCCCTTGACTGTGTCATGGAACCTCTTGAAAGGGGTACCAAGAACGGTAGTGTCAGGGACCAAGAGCCAGGCACTTTTTTATGACGGAAAGCCAAAAAGTGCAAGGCAGGCTAGGACTGTGTAGTGGAAACGCGCCGTTGTTGTAAAAGTGTGTGACTGTGAGGCACACTTTTAACACTTTTTTCTATCTAGGCCTTACGCTGAATCCTGCCTGCCAGGCAGAAGAGAGGGCTAAATCCATGTGCCCTCCCCTATCAATAGAGGCGAACAAGAAGCGCAGCGTAGTTTGAATGTTTTTTTTTTATCTCAGTTACAGAAAGCGACAATCCCAGGTGTAATATGTCAGGTATAATGTCTGCTACAATGGCAACACCACAAATTTATCGTATTTTCCGCACTATAAGGCGCACCTAAAAGCTTTTATTTTTTTTTCAAAAGCTGACCATGCGCCTTATAATACAGTGCGCCTTATATATGGATCAATATTGAGTCGCAAGGTCTCGCAACTAAGGCAAGCAGCCGCCAACTAGGTTTTCCCTTGTAGGCGATGTGGTCCGCGGTGTATGCTGGGATACATATGCCGGCGTTTCATTTCCCAGCCAATGTGTCAATCATCATTTGAATCGATCACTATTGGCCAAAGTTATCCGGAGGTTAAGGAGGCTGGTCCTTTTTAGCATTTACAGGCTTGCATAGGCAAAAGCGGGGCAAAACAAAGCCTGCAATTGGCCATAAAAGATGCGAATCTCATGTTAGGTTGCTCGACGGAAGGGGTCGGCAACCTATATCACGCATGCCAGCAGTGGCACGCGAGGTGTTAACCAGTGGGACGCGGGCACACGGAAAAATAATGATTTTTTTTAAGCGCATTTACCTGAAATTTAGACATTTTCAGTTTACCTTAGCGCCCCTCCGCGTGTCAGTGCGTGTTTGCACGGCGCCTCGCAGAGGAGAGCTCCGTGTTTTAACCCAGCCAATGAAACGAACACGCGCGCGATTAATGAACGAATCATAACTGCTCCTCGAGCGAAAACATCTCGTTCTTTCCAGCCAGCGTGGACAGATGACTGGGGCTTTGTGCAAAAAATGACCATGCTGTTTTGTGCATTATGCCTCGAGAGCGTTGTACTTTGCGCATCAAGTGTTAAACGTCATTACGAGACGAAACCTGAACATGAATTCAATGCGGAGACATTTTCCAGGTACGGCAAAAAACACAGACCCTAAAAATCTTTGTCGCTGCTAAAAACACCACCACTGAAGCTATCTAACAAATTGCTCACTGAATAGCAAAGCACAGAAAACCATTTACTGGTGGCGAATATTTTAAAGAAGCGTGTGTGTGCGCGCGCGTGCCTTCTGCATTGCTGCTGTTATTTCAAGTTTTGATATTTTCTGAAACAAGATATCATTGATTAATGGTATAGTAGCTGACAATATTACTTGTTTTTTGATTGTAGTTCATAGTTGATGAAGAATGGTTGATTCTGGTTAATTCTTGTGGTAAAAGGTTGTAGTCAGAATGGCTACAGGCCTTTCCAAAAATAGGTCAGTGATACCAGTGTTTTTCAACCAGTGTGCCGGGGCACACTAGTGTGCTGTGAGACCTTGTCTAGTGTGACGCTGGAATTTTATCTTTCCAAAAAAATCAGGCCAATATTCAGTATTTTTGCACTCTTCAGACGAGGAACTGTAATAGTCATCCATATCAGTAGGTGGGGGTAGATTTTTATATACATTTTATGTACTAATTATCTGCTCTTGAGGTAGCACAGTACATTTAATAACTTAATTTGTTTAACAAAGCGGTTTAGGGTTGTACTGTAAAAAATAAAAACATAAAGGACATCATTCTTTTTTATTTGAAGTATTATTTTCTTCTTTTCATATATTAATTATCTGCTTATGCTGTAGTACAGTGAAATATTTGACATAACTTCATTTTCAAACATTTGACGGACGGTGTGCCTCGGAACTTTTTTTTATAAATAAAAGTGTACCTTGGTACAAAAAGGATATAGCATTTTAGTGCAGAAAATACGGTAAATAGAATCGTGAAAAAAGCTCACCCTGCAGTGGGCCCAAAATTGTAAACTTGATAATGTTCCTGAACAAAAACTTGTAAATTCGTTGTCACTATGGCAAGAGAGCCAATGAGAAACAAGTGATACTTTATTGTATCACCGACGTTATTTTATATTGTGCGATGGAAGGTATTTAAGTAGACTTGTTGACAATGTTTAACCCATTTTTATTTTGGTTATATTGCTGATTTTTGGTTTGACTCTCTTGGTTTTTTTCTGAAATAGTTGAATTAGAAAAATGCAATTTGGTTATTCATAAAAATAGAACATTTGTAGTAGCTAAAATTGTAGTGCTGTGTTTATAAAAAATATAAGATAAGAAGATTAGGGTTCAATTATTTAATGATAATTACATTTCCAAGCAAAAAGTATCATCATTGGAATCAATCAATGCTACCCGGTATTTATTTGGATTGGATCGATACCAAATTCCCAGTATCGCCCATCCCTAAGGATACCTCTCTGCATTAAACAAAACTTGTAAATGTCGATCTAAGGAATTTTCTAAAAATTATGTTTTACATGCCCAGACTAATCTTGAACACGGCATTTAGATTTAAAAAATAGTTGTAGAACATGACATAAAAAGCAAAATTCATATGATTTTATCCATTTTACAGCCATTTTGAAAATACCGTTTTCACCGTTTGACATGCCTCACTTGACAGAATTCTCAAATAAGCCACCCACTGAGTTGGATACAAACAGGTGGATTTTGCTTCTTACCACATATTTTACAAACACAAAATGCTGTTTTCAATATTGTTAGGAATACTTTGTGTTAACATCCACTTTAATATTACCATTTTAAAAGAGTCGTTTTGTTCTAAATTATAATTTTAACTAAACCTCTCTGGATTTGGTAGATACACTTTATTTAAAAACTTTAATCCTGGCCTGGTTAGCTCATTGACCTCTATTTGCATTTAAGTGTACTACAAAAACATTAGCAAAACCTTAAAGGGACAGTATGTATGTCGCTGTATTGTGTCATGCTACAAAAAACAAGTGCTACAAACTCACCATTTTTGCCCAGCTTTTTGCAAAGAAAAAATAAGGAAAATAAGAATAAAAAAAGAAACGACAAAAAAGGAAAGGAGAGAAAAAGAAAGATTGGGTAAACAAAAAGGAGAAAAGGGAAAAGGAAAAAAGATAGATAAAAATAAAAAATTTAATGATAGAAAAAAAAATACAAAAAGACAAAAATAAAAAGAAGGGAAAAATGAAAGAGCAAAAGAGGAAAATAGATGAAAAAAGAAGTAAGTGAATGTTAAAAAGTTGAAGAAAAAGAACAAAATAAAAAGGAGAGGAAAAAGAAGAAAAAACAAAGAGATAAAAAGGAAAACGGGGAAAAAAATAAAACAAGAAAAAAAAGAAAATGTGGCAAGAGAAAAAATAGAAAAAAAAAACAAGACAGAAAACAGGAATAGAAGAAAAATAGCTGGGAGAGGCATGTTTTGGGGGGATCTGTAGCGGCAAAATGTCTGAGAATTAAGTCCCTCTAGGTGAGGCTCATGTTAAATAATTGCACATTTCTCAACCTACGAGGGTTTTGTCAAATGCACCTTTAACCCTTAGTCCAAAATATATATATATATATATATATATATATATATATATATATATATATATATATTTTTTTTTTTTTTTTTTTTTTTGGGGGGGGGGTGTTGGGGGGGTTGGTGCTTTAATGTATGTCAGTGTACGATTTTTGGCGTGAACTTAAAGTGTGATAACTCAGTCATTTATACATGTTTTCTTTAATTCCGCCCCCTCACAATATTCAGTGGCATCAGACACACACACACACACATATTATATATATATATATATATATATATATATATATATATATATATATATATATATATATATATATCCGTCAATTATCTGCACTGCTTATCCTCAGTAGGGTCGCGGGGGTGCTGAAGCCCATCCCACCTATCTTTGGGCAGTAGGCAAGGGGAAGCCCTGAACCGGTTGCTAGCCAGTCGCAGGGCACACAGGGACAGACAACTCACTCGCCCTCTTTTTTTTCTTCCCCCTGCCCTTTAGGACAGTACATATCCTAAAAGATACTATAGAGAAAATAACGGAACTGTATATACATATATATATAATTTCTAGGTGAATATTTCATATGGCCTAATTAGAGTCTGTATTAGTCAAAACATGGTGACATTATTTTTTTCAATACATGATTGTTTCCCGAAAAACATTGCACAATGTATGTGTACATTACCTGCGATTGGCTGGCAACCAGTTCAGGGTGTCCCCTGCCCACTGCCCGGTGATTGCTGGGATGGGCTCCAGCACCCCCGCGACCCTACTGAGGATAAGCGGTGTAGCTAATGAGATGAGATGAGATGTGTACATTATGTGGACTTGAACCTGAAGTGTGATTCAGTCATCTATGAATATTTTTTTACTTCCAACCACTCAAAATGTTCAGCGGCATCAGACCTATGCATGTAAAGATCAGTTATTTATTTCTATACCCGCGACAGACATCATTTCAGCAAACATTGAACGACCCTGTTCCTTGTCCCACAGGCTCTTTGCAGACTTGTACATTCCAGCTCAAGTGAGAAGCCCTACGTGTGCATGGAGGTTGCTGTGTGGTGATCGTGGTCCAGCGCATTATCGCTCTGTCCGCTTGTAAATCAGTCATTTCAACGATGTGGTCAATCATTTCCTCGGTAAAAAATTAATTGAGCTGGCCTTCTATGCACATTTTGTCAAAGAAGTCACAATCCACTTATATTCAAAAGACTGACCAAATATACTAGAGAGTCCCAGTCATTTTTTGTTGAACTGTTAACCTTTCCCACGGGAATCATTCAGATGTTTCTTTTCCACCAATCATTGAGTTGTGTATCTTTGAAACAATTCTTTTGTATTGCCTTGCTAAAAAATTGTCGATCGCATGATACACCACATTGTTCATTACCAGCGTCAGGGGGGCAGCAGTTGGTTGTTTGTGGGTTCAATTATTATCATTATTGTTATTTTTATGTTTGGACTTTGGCGCCGCTCAACAAAATGTTTTACATCGCATACAATTGCCTACACGGCTCTTAAGATAAAAATGACAAAATCCCGGGAAATGTATTGAGATACAACTAGTTTATGATAAGTCAAAGATTACGAAATATAATGGATGTCTATACGCCAAAATAATGCAAATAGCCAGTTTGTGTATAGCATGTGGTTGGCTCCTAATTGCATTCACATAAATCACAGCACAATGCCAATACTGAACATCAACATGTTTTCATGACACATGGGAAATTTGAGCTCCCAAGTGTTTACCTTTAAATGCTCTCTATTTGATTGAAAATACAAGAAGCATGCAAATGCACATAAAAAGTACCTGCCTGCCGAGTGGGTTAAATGATAGCCATTTTCCCCCCCTTAATACTTAAAGAAATATTGTTTTTTTTCATTGACGAAATACGATTTTTACCCCCAGGAGGCACTAAGTAATACAAAATTCACTTAAATCAAAGATAAAACATTTTTTCCACTGATGCTGATGTCTTTACTGAGATGTTTCTATCGTATGGCAATGTGCAATCTTTCTTGCATTTGAAGATGCGTTGTGTACATCAAGCAGGCATGTGTCATTTACATTGGCGACCTTGTCAATAAAAAGACAAGTGAAGTCATGACAGATACCTGACATTACATTACCCACCCTTTAACCTTCTCACTGACACGCTGCTGATCTCTTCTCCTTGCTTTTAACCTTCCCATTTTCTTCTTGCCCGCTTTGGCCTTCCTCCTAGTCTTCCACTTGATATCTTTTTTTTTCATATTTTATCTCATTTTAGTTTTTATTTTTGTTTGGACACTATCCACTATAAACATTAACTCATCATATGTTTATCACCTAATACGGATATGGCATTAAGTGAATTTGGGCTGTCGAATGAAATCCATCACAACAATAACCTTATACATTTCACAAAACTGCGCTCAGGCATGGTTTCCTTTCTTTTTCTGAACTTACCGAATTAGGTCATTCACTTCCTACAGTGTCGTAAAAAATATTTGCCCATTCCCGAGTTCTGTACTTTCTGCATATTTATCACTCACAAAGGTTTCAAATCATTAAACCATTTAAATGTCACACAGACTCAACCCAAGGAAATACAAAATTTAGTTTTGAAATGTTGATTCCATTTAGTAAGCTACACACAAAAAAAAAAAATCAAAGCGTCTGTGAAAAACTAATTGCCCCCTAAACCTATAGCGAGTTCGGCCTTGACAACAATAACAGAAAATCGAATGGTCACAATAATTGGTCATAAGTTTTTTAGAACGCTGTAGAGGAATTTTGACCCACGTGTCCTTGCAAAACTGCTCAAAATCTGCTGCTTTTCTAGCTTGAATTGAGCGTTTAAGGTTACACCACAGCATCTCAATTGGATTTAAATGTGGACTTTGACTTGGCCACTACAGAACCTTTATTTTGTTTTTGTGTTTTTTTTTAGCCATTCTTTGCTGGTGTGTTTCAGATCGTTGTCCTACTGCAAGGGCACGAACTGACAGAGGGACGTTTTCCCTCAGGATCTTCTGGTAATTATCAGAATTCATTATTCTGTTGATTCAGCCAATTTTTGAGGTGGCCGAGCCAGGGCCTTCTATCAGGTGAAAGGAAACAACAGCTGTTTGAGAAACAATGATTGGCTAGGAGGTGCAACGGAAGAAGAGTATCACAGTGAAAAGCTGAAAAAAAGATCCCTGTCCACTGCTTTTGTCAAACAGACTTTAAATCGAATAAATACGTATGCCAGAAATACAACAAGACAGGCTCAGCTTTCAGCCTTAGCTTTGATGGCAATAGAAAATAACTTCTTGATGTAACTGAAACACACTGATAACCTGTACGACAGCAATTAAAAAGATTCATGAGGAAAGAAAGTAGGAATTTTGTGCATTAATAAAATAGATTTTTGGTAAGTAACATGTGGTTATTCTCCTCAATAATGTTGAAATTATATGAAGATTATTAAAGATGCTTTTTAAGAGTAACTGGAAATGCAAGGGCGACAGGCTTGTCTGTGGAAACCACAGAGGCATAACCTTACTCTCCATCCCGGGCAAGGTCTTTACCAGGATCTTGCTCAGCCGTGCCCTTCCAGCAATCAGAAGCTGCCGCCGTCCCCAGCAGGCTGGCTTTATGCCCAACCGCTCCACAACGGACCACATCTCTGCCGTCCGTTTGCTGATAGAAAAGACCCGTGAATTCCGTAAAGATCGCCATCTATATATCGGATTCATTGATCTGAAGGCCGCCTTTGACACTGTCTGCCACTCTTCACTGTGGAACATCCTCCAAGCTCTCAGAGCACCACCCAAGATCATAGCCCTGTTCAAGCTGCTCTACAGCAACGCAGAGAGCTGTGTCCGTATCAACGGCATTGACTCCGACTGGTTTGCTATCTCCAGCGGCGTTCGCCAAGGCTGCGTGGCTGCTCCCGACCTTTTTAATTGCATCATCGACCATCTGATGTTCAGGGTTAGTGAGCGCATCCCCGGAGTGTCTTTCGGCAACTACCACCTGACTGACCTGGAGTATGCTGACGACACCATCATTCTCAGCACTTCCTACAGCCAGCTGAGAGACGCTCTGGGCATTTACAGCGAAGAGGCAGCGCGGCTTGGCCTGCAAGTGAGTTGGACGAAAACCAAGTTCATGTATGTCGGTGATGGACCAGATCCACCTCCCATCCAAATTGGTAGCGACATTGTAGAGCCTGTCAAGAGCTTTGTATATCTGGGGTCCATGGTGACAGACAATGGGGACCTAAAACCAGAGATTCTCCGCAGAAGAGCCCTGGCAGCATCTGCTCTGCAGTCTCTCTGGAAACCACTCTGGCGGCACCAGACCATCGCACGCAAGACGAAGCTCCGCATTTACAACCTCGCCGTACTCTCTATCCTGCTTTATGGCTCAGAAACATGGCCCCTGAACGACACCCTGGCCACAAGAATCGACGGTTTTGATAGCAGGGCTCTCAGAACCATCGAGAACATCAGGTGGCCCCAGCGAGTCTCCAATAAAGAGCTCAGAGCCCGCACGTGCCAGCCCCGAGCATCTTCCTTGGTCGCACAACGCCGCACCCGCTGGTTTGGCCATGTCCTTCGTCTACCACCAGACCATCCGACACGAGCCATTCTCCAGTTTGACCCAAAGGCAGCAGGCTGGAGACGACCACGAGGGAAACCGCGCACTCGATGGCTCGACGTCGTTGCGGGCGACCTCCAACAACACGGAGTTGCTGTAGAGGATGCAGAACAGCTGGCACAAGACCGCCAGCATTGGAAAAACCTGTTTCATCTGGTCGGCTCAACGCACAGGGACGGGACCCCCCGACCTTCGCTGGAGCAATAAGTAAGTAAGTAAGTAAGTAGCTGCAATAAATGTTTTATAGCCATAAAATAGTTGAGGGTTGGACTGACTCAAATGTAGCACTACTGAAGGCCTTAGGTGTAAAATACATAGATATACTTTATTCATCCCCGCAGGGAAATTCACATTTCCAACAGCATCCCTGCGCTGAGAACAATACAATAATAAAGCAAAAAGAATACAATATACAAAAAACCTATGTGACGTGCTAATACACACTGTAGCGTGTTATATAGAGTATCTAGATAGTGCTACACAGAATAAATATTGCAGTAAAATTCAGTAATATGCAATGTAGGAGGTGTGGTTTAATGTGGGCCTTTATTCTGCCGGGTGGAGTTAAAGAGCCTCATGGCATGAGGAAGAAAAGATCTCTTCGGTCTGTTCGTGGTACAAGACAGTGACAGCAGTCTGTCGCTGAAGCTGCTCTTCTGTCTGGATATAATGCTGTGTAGTGGATGTGATGAATTGTCCATGATTGACCGCAGCTTTTTCAGTACCCGTCTCTCAGCTACTGTTGTCAGGCTGTCCAGCTCTGTGCCCACAACAGAACTCACTTTCCTCGCCAGTTTATTGAGACGAGAGGCATCCTTCTTCATGACGCTGCCTCCCCAACACGCTGCCGCATAGAAGAGGGCGCTTGCCACAACTCTCTCATGGAATATTTTCAAGAGATTTTTGCAGATTTTGAAGGAGGCCAGCCTTCTGAGGAGGTAAAGTCGGCTTTGGCCTTTCCTACAAAGAGCGTCTGTGTTGGCAGTCCAGTCCAGTTTGTTGTCCAGCTGCAGACCCAGGTATTTGTAGTTCTGGACAAATTCTACACATTCTCCTTTAATGGTTACAGGAACCGGGTGAGTTCTAGTTCTCCTGAAGTCCACCACCATCCCCCTGGTCTTGGTAGTGTTTGGGTGCAGGTGGTTTGCGTCACTCCATTGGACAAAGTCCTGAATCAATTTCCTGTACTCCTCCTCCTGCCCACTTCTGATGCATCCCACGATCGCAGTGTCATCAGCAAACTTTTGCACGTGGCAGGACTCAGAGTTGTACTGAAAGTCCGATGTATACCGAGTGAATAGGAACGGAGAGAGCACGGTCGCCTGCGGAGATCCTGTGCTGCTAACCACAATGTCCGATGTACAGCCCCCCTGTTTCACATTCTGGGGTCTGCCTGTCAGGTAGTCCGTAATCCATTCTACAAGGTGTGAGCTAACTCCCATCTGTCAGTTTCCTACTCAGTAGCAGGGGCTGTATGGTATTGAAGGCACTGGAGAAGTCCAAAAATGTAATCCTCACAGCCCCGTTAGCCCTATCCAGGTGTATAGCAACTAGGTAAAAGTCATGCTTGAGCTCAGCATTACTTGACTAGGATTCCCCCTCAGGACTTGTGCTACTTCACACTGACAACCACTTACGAGCCGTCAACAAAAAGACCTGAGCAATCATCATGACAGGTGTCTGTGCAACACACAGAAACATCCCCACTCATACACACTGCCAGTATAAGGTGAATAATTTTGGAAACTGATTTAGATAATTAGTAAAGCCGTATTAAAGTCTGGTCAAACATATCTGTGAACGCTGCATTTAAGGGTGCTTTCACACCTATAGCTATATTGGTTCAGTAGCTAGAGCAGGTCGTCTAATGACAGAAGGGTCAAGAACTGGCTGTCCGCTTGTGGAAGTGTCATTGGCAGGTATCCTGAACCTTTTTCATAGCTAAATTCAAGCACTTTCAAGGCCAATTTTATATAGTACCTTTAAAGGAAGAAATGCAGCGGCATTCAAAATATCTTTTTGGTTTTTGTCGAGTATGACGAGAAAAAAGGAGGGACTATCTCGCTGCTAGCACATATTTTGTCTTATTTTGAGCTGTTCCTATCTATAATTTATAATCTTTTTCTCTCATTTGAGCGCTATAAACTGACATGAATTCCGCAGTTTTGCCTCAACAATTGCTCAACTCACACATTCTTACAAACACGGAAAGGGCACTTTAAGTGTTGGTTAAGAGTGGCGTTCAAAGAGAAGGGCAAATAAGAAAGAAAGTACTTTGTACAAAGATAAAAATAAGCTAAACTGGGACTCATTTTAATGATATAGTTTGTACTTAAGGAGAGTGAATTCAATGTAATAATCTTGGAGACTGCTAATGTTTTGCTTTTTGTTTTACTTTGACCATGTTTTCCAGGACACAGTATATGTCTAAATTGGTTAAAATATAATTTTACTATTTATTTTATTTTATTTGCATTTTATCATGTCTTTATAACACTGAAGAGTTAATATTTCAAATTTATATTTTATTGTTTTGCATTTTCAGGGATTTTGTGTTGTTCGACTGAAATGTGTTAAGTGTGTTAAAAGCTAAAAGTATGTTGTATTTTACTTTTTTTTGTAGATCTATGAATAATTTAATCTACATTTCCAGTGCTTTAAGAGACACCTTACTAATTACCAAATAATTTGGTGCATAAAGTTGTATTATTATTAATAAAATATCATGAAAACATAAATAATCTGAGGAGCCTTTTGGGAGCCAAAAGTTCTTCTCAGTTAGCCGAGCCAAAGCATTTCTATATAGAGCTGTCCTCTTTGGTGCGACCAGTAGGGGCGGTGACGCCTTACAAGACCACGCCATATAGACTCAAACTGCCAAGAAACATGACAATGGCAACCATTTTCAAGCAATTTCCAGCACTTCACCTGAAATCCTAGCATTTTCCTGACCTTGAAAACACAACATTAAAATTCTAGCATTTTTAAGGTCTTCAAGCACCCGTACGAATGAAGCATTGGGCAAATATTTGACAATAATGAAATGGTAAATGGTCTGCATTTATATAGTGCTTTTCAAGTCAACGAAGACCTCCCAAAGCGCTTAACAATGTGCTTCACACTTACCCATTTACACACACACTCACACACCAATAGCGGCCATGCAGCCATGCAAGGCACCAATCTGCTTATTGGGGGCATTAGGGATTCAGTGTCTTGCCCAAGGACACTTCGACATATAACACGGAGGAGCCGGGAATCGAACTTGCAATCTCATGATCCAAAGACAAGCGCTCTACCTCCTGAGCTAATGCCACCCAATCAATGTAATATTTATAATAAAATGGGTACAGAGAATGAAAAGGTCTACACTGATTTTAGGTGTTATAATTTTCGAAAGCAGGTGTCTCAAACTCACGACCCGGGGGCAAATTGTGGCCCTCAAGGTGATAGGTCCCTCCCTTAATATGAAGGTTAAAGGGACAGTGTGTATTATGTTCCTACTAGATGTCGCTGTATTCTGTCGTCAAGTAAAGTCAAGTCATTTTTATTTGTATAGCTCTTAATCACAAAGAGTCTCAAAGGGCTTCACAGGTTATTACACAGACTATATTACACAGACTATATAACACAGACTATTTTTCAGACTATTATTACACCATCCCCTGCTCTGGAAACAACATGAGGGCAAGGAAAAACGCGAAAAACGTCAACATTAGGAAAATGAAAAAACCTTGAGAAGGGACCGCACATGTGGTATCCCCCTTCCAGGATTACCAGGCAGCAAAGGATGTTGCAATCCCAAATAATACAGAGATATTTTCCACGAAAAGTATAGGTTATTCATATGCCATAGAGTAGAAGTGAGTTTTAAGCTTAGATTTAAACATTTCCACTGAAGGTGCAGATCGGATCTCAGGGGGAAGAGCATTCCGCAGCACCGGTGCCCGGATAGAGAACGCTCTCGAACCAGCGGAACACTTCTTGGCTCTTGGCATCACCAGAAGACCGGCGCACTCAGATCGAAGGCTTCGGACCGGAACATAGGGGGAAATCAGATCTTAAAGATATGAGGGAGCAAGTCCATGTATGGTTTTGTATAATACTAAGAGAACCTTGAAATCACATCTTAGGCTAACAGGGAGCCAATGCAGGTTAGCCAAAATCGGGGTGATGTGATCTGACTTTTTTGTCCTAGTTAAAAGCCTCGCTGCGGCAATTTGTACCAGCTGAACACTCTTGATTCTGGTCTTCGGGAGACCGGAGAGTAGTGCATTACAGTAATCGAGACGGGAGGTAACAAACGCGTGAATTAAATTCTCCGCATCCGACTGAGACAGTATAGGACGAATTTTAGAAACGTTACGAAGATGAAAGAAAGCGGTTCTAGTCATTTACTTCACATGTGTTTGAAAGGACAGATCGGGGTCAAATATGACACCTAAATTTTTTACTGAGTCACTCTGAACTTTGTCAATGTTCACAGCAGTTTTTGAGAATAAGTCGGGACATTTAGATGGACCAATAACTAACATTTCGGTCTTTTCAGAGTTAAGACGCAAGAAATTGAGTGACATCCACTCTTTTGTCTCAGTGAGGCAGGCCTTCAAATTTCCACAATTTAGTGTGGCAGATTCCTCCAACGGAAGATATAGTTGAGTGTCGTCTGCGTAGCAGTGGAAACTGATATTGTACTTGCGAATAATATCACCTAATGGAAGCATGTAAATGCTGAAAAGAAGGGGGCCAAGCACTGAACCCTGCGGAACACCACAGGTAACACTAAAGGGCTCAGATGTCATTTCACCATATTTAACACAGTGCGTCCGAGAGAGGTAGGATCTGAACCATGAGAGGACGGTTGCTGAGAGACCAATCCATTTTTCCAACCGTTCTAGTAAGATATTGTGGTGCACTGTGTCAAAAGCAGCACTAAGGTCCAGCAGCAGCAAAGTGATGAAGCGCCGGAGTCAATTGCCAATAGGAGATCAATGGTTACCTTAATCAGAGCTCTCTGAGTAGAGTGGTTAGCCCTGAATCCTGGTTGCAATGTTTCAAAAAGATTGTTCTCGGATATGAAATCATTCAGTTGCTGTGCCACTACTTTTTCGAGTACATTAGAAAGAAACAGTAGGTTTGACGCAGGTCTATAATTACATAAGCTTTCTGGATCAGGGTTGGGTCGTTTCAGTGTGGGTTTAATAACGGCGGACTTAAAAGCCGCTGGAACTACCCCTGAGGAGAGTGAAATATTTATAATATTTAGAACTGAAGGTCCAAGGACGCCAAAAAGACCTTTAATAAGTGAACCTGGAAGCGGGTCGAACTGGCAAGTCGTCAGTTTGGCCGTATTCACCACCTGTTTAAGATTATCAAGTGACAGTTCACTAAAACGGGACAAATTCCCTGGACAGCCACCATGCCGTGCATCTATAGATTTCAGCCCTTTAGTATGTGTTGTATTAATACTGTCTTTCGCAATTTCTTCCTGTATGCATTGAATCTTCTTGGTAAATAAGACCATTAAGTTATGGGCTGAATGGGTGGAACTATCTGGGATAGTCTGTTGCCTTGTAAGCGATGCTACAGTGTCAAAAAGGACTTTTGTGACGCAATCATCTTCGAAAGGTAGGCTGATTTTGCAGAGGCAAGGGCCGCTTTATACTTTAACAAGCTGTCACACCAGGTTTGATGGAAAACCTCAAGCTTGGTAGCGCGCCATTTTCTTTCCGATTTCCTGCATTCTTGTTTAAGGGCTCTAGTTTTATCAGTAACCCAAGGCATGCGTCTTTTAGGTCGTGATTTAAGCCGTATGGGCGCTACTGAATCCAGGACACTAGCCAAGGTAGCATTAAACTCATTCATGAGTGAGTCAATAGAGCCTTTGTATGAAGGAAAGGACGCAACTGCTCCTGGAAGAAGATCGGAGAGCTCAGAAACGGTGGCAGTGCTTATACTGCGTCCGCTAAATCCTTCAGCTTTTTTAGCACTACATTTAGCTAGCACCTCGAATGTAACTAAATAATGATCCGAGATAACTGTAGTACACGGTAACACCGTCATGTTTGAGGTTAAAACTCCTCGAGTCAGAACCAAGTCTAGCGTGTTTCCATCTTTATGGGTTGGCAAATCAACCAGTTGATTAAAACCAAATGCATCAATTAGAGACTGAAACGCAACAGTAAGTGAACTGAGTGGGGAGTTCATATGAGGGTTAAAGTCCCCCATAATTATAATTTTGTCTGCATAGGTTACTAGTTCAGACAAAATTTCAGCGTCCAAGAAAGCTGTGTATGGCTCTGGTGCGCGATAAATAGTTACTACATAAATTGACAATAGAGAGGACCACATAACAAGTGCCTCGAACGCCTTGTAATTATTAGAGGTACGAGGAGTAAATTTGAGCGTTTTTTCAGAAATTAGCGCGACACCGCCACCCTTCTTCAAAGGGCGTGCTACATGGCTGCTCACGTAGTCTTGAGGAGGAACCTTATTTAACGGTAAAAACTCATCTGGTCTCAACCAAGTTTCACAGCGACCAATCAAGTTAAGTGTGTAATCACGAATAATATTATCAACAAGTAAAGCTTTAGGAGCAAGCGATCTAATATTTAAAAGACCAAATTTTAGCTTTGCTGAATCATTTAACTTAGCTGAAGTCTTTGGAGTCTTTGTAGAGATCGTCACAAGATGTCGCCGTTCGGGTGCGTTGAGTTTCAGCTGTCGGTTGACCCTCAAGATCGATGAAGAAGTAATGGTTGAATTAGACACATCTTCGTGTTCTTCTTGCTCCTTGACTTGGGACGCTTCACACACTTCCCCGCGTGACAACCCGGCTTCTGCTTTCTGTCCTTACGACGCCTCCGCCGCTTCGTAAGTGGGTTGGCCACCCACGGAGCTCCCGGATCCCTTTGGAGCTCGTTCGGGATATCATAGGCGGTATAAAAAGTGCCCGAAAAGTCGAAATTTAGACGCCCACCCAATTGAATAAGTTCCTCCCGACTATAAGTCTTACTGGCCACGCATGTGTCCAAAAAAGATAGCAAAAAAGACAAGAGAACGGTAATAAATAGGAGATTAGCTGGAGAGCAACAAGCCGCAGCATCCATCAGATGCGCCGCCACCAAAAAGATGTGATTTCCTTTTACTACCGTTTTTTTCTCTTTTTGTCATTTTTTCTTTCCTGTGTTTCATTCCTTTAAAAATGCCCTTCTTTTTGTCTTTCTTTGAGAAAGACTAAGAAAAAATTGGAAGTAAAGGGTAGCTTTGTTCTCACTTTCAATCTCTGCAGTTTGTGGTCTTCCTTGGTGGCACTACACGTTACAGCGACATCTAAAGGAAACACATAACACGGTGTCGCTACAAGTACAGCAGGTTTTTATCAATACTGTTTTTATGGAAAACCCCATTTGGCCCAACTTCACCCAAATTCTTGCTTTGGCCCCGATCTCAATTTAGTTTGATACCCGTATACTAAAAGATGCATGCAGCATATAGTCATATATGAGAAAGCAGGATTTCTTTTGTGACAGCAAACAGAACAATGAAGCAGTAAGTGGACGGCCATTTCATTAGAAATGGGTTTAATTTTTTGGACAGATTCTTCACGGTTCCTCTTGGAATCTATCCAACAAGTATGCAGTTCTAAGAAGCCTTAAATACTATTTTTTTCATCTTCCTTCTAGTCTTGGTTAGCCTTTGGACTCTACTTGAAGAAGGCCTCTTCTTTTTAAACACTTTTTTACACTACACTAACATACTGTATGAGCATGACGTCTCTCACCAGCTCTACCCCCAATATCTCCTACCTAATATGTCCCGCTGAAAAAACAGCTTCGCTAAAAGTAAAAAAAGCAAATAAACACTGAGGAAATCTAAGCACAAGGGCTCTTTGAACTCAGTTGAGTAATGTTAACACATTCTTAATAGAGAAAAAACTTAACTTTCAACTTTTTTAAGGATACATCAAACGATGCACACAACTTTTAATAGGTTTATTATCAAAAGGGGATATACGCACTGTTTGTAGTTTTGTTTGTTTCAAATCCAAATTGACTGCAACAGTGTTTTCATTTGAGCCATTCCGTTTCATAGAGTCGATTCTCAATTATATCAATATCATTTAATCAGATTGATTTTGGGTCAGTTTAATGTGACATTCGCTTCTGTTTAGCCACCTGGTCCCTGAATGCGTTGCTAGATAGAACAACAGATACAGACAGTGGATACAGACAGTGGAATTGCCTGCCCGTTTCTGCGCACCTATATTAGTGATTTTGAATTAAATCCAATAAAATGTGATTTTTCTGGGGGGCTGATATCGGACCGATAATAGGAATGAGTATAAGATTAGTATTTTCCTAGAGTTCTAAAATTCTAACCATATTAAATTTATTCTAGAATTGTGTGTATTGTTTTCAACATTGTTAAAGGTGTCTGTGCTCTTTGTCTTGGTAAACGAATGAGGTTGTGTGCAATCATCGAACCAACATAACCTGAATAACTCCAGTCATGTCAGCTCTCTGCTGGCATTAATCAGAGCTTGGCGTATTAATGAGAGCGAGGCAGCAAGCTAATTACACCCATAGATTCTGATGCAGCCCATTAAATATACAAATGACAGAATTAAAGAGCCCAGCCTCTTCTGATTAATCTTTAAATGAGGAAACTAATGGTGTCTGTGCAAACTTTCCTTTCACACATTTCTCCCCTCTCCTCTCAACATCAATGCCTGGCAATCAATCATATTAATTAGGGAAAAATAATTTGTATCATTTAACATTTTCCAATTTCCTGCTCAGTCCCTCCAGTGGTGCAGCAAGACTGTACTGTATTAAACGTCACTGGCAGTCATCCAAGCCTATTTATGCCAGCATTAGCTGTTTCATTTTTTTTCCTGACCAATGTTTGTGATGTTTCATTTCTCTTCATTTAATGAAGGCTGAAAAAATACATCTGGATTAGCTGAAATATGAGGAAGAATTATAATCAGGCTGAAATGGCAAAGAAACAAATGAGGAGAGAAAGCTACGTAATCTGTTTTAGAGCCAGGGCCCATTTAAATCCATTATTTTACTCTATGTAATGCATTCCACACATTCCCCTTTGCCAATAAAAGTACAAGTAGGGAGTTACATCATGAGAGTTTTATGTAGAAGTACATCAGAAAAAAAGATGAATGGACTAACAGGCATTTATGGAAACAAGCACTTAGTAGGCATTCATATCAGTGTACTAATTGCATACACTTATAATCCTCTTTTAGCTAAAGTAAGATTCAGTGTGGTAGATACTAACCTTAAGTACCCTGGGTGCATTCAGGATTAAGAAGCATCGTTAATCACAATTGAACAGAATGATTTTATGGAAGCGTGTCCTTATCTACTCTAAAAAAAAGGTGGCCATAACTATAGGTCAAAAGCTAAGGATGGGAGTACAGATCTAACGATACATCATGTATTTATATTTTTAAACTTTAGCATGCTTTAGGCTTTAGCATGCAGGGTTTTGACCCTACTATATGCAATCTAATTTTTCGTACAGATTGAAGATTGAAAACACATGTAGCGGATGACATTTAAACTTGCAATCGAAACTTACAAAAACAAACACGAGAGTGGCGCGAGCCGGCAGAATAAAGAATCCCCCTAGGAACTCGCTAACTGAACAATGGTTCCATGGGTGAATTATGTAAAACCCACTACACAAGCCCCCCCAGAATTCACCCATAGTCAAAGTCTCTGTGCCTAGTTGGGATGCTGACCCGGCCACTGCGGGTACAAGGAGCTGGAACAGAGGGGGGGTGAGAGCTTGTGGACTCAGTTGGAAAGCCCACAGGTGCTGGGGGCGGTGGGTCAGAGTGGGTACCCACGGGGCCGGAGGGTCGTGCCGCAGGAGGACGGCCGCGCCGTGCGGCTTGGGCCAGTTCCAATGGCTTGGACATATCCATATTGGCAGGCTTAACCCTGTCCACGGGGACAGTCTCTGGCCTAACACCAATGTCCACGACCATGGTCTTGTCACCATGCTGCAGGACCTTAAACAGCCCATCATAGGGAGGGCGCAATGGTCCGCGGTGGGCATCGTGGCGAATGAAGACAAAATCAGCCGAGCGCAGGTTGGAGGGAACCCGCAGTGCCCTGCAAGATGGACTTCTCCCTGGATGCGGCCCAGGGTGTCGTTGGGTCTGGGATGAAATCACCTGGCACCCGCAACACTTGACGGTAAACCAACTCAGCTGAAGAGCACTGAAGGTCCTCTTTGGGAGTGGTCCTCAGTCCCAGCATGACCCAGGGTAGCTTATCGACCCAGTCTCCATCGGTCAGGCCGACACGCAGGGCCGCTTTCATCGAGCGGTGGAATCGCTCGCACAACCCGTTAGCCTGGGGGTGGTAGGCAGTGGTGCGGTGAAGTTTGACTCCCAGGCCCTCGGCAACCGTGTTCCACACCTTGGAGGTGAACTGCGCGTCCCTGCCAGATGAGAGGTCTGCAGGGGGTCCAAAACGGCCGACCCATGTGCCGATGAACGCCCGGGCCACATCGACAGCTGAGGTGGAAGTCAGCGGAATTGCTTCAGGTCCTGTCCACCATCGTCAGGAGGTAAGTGAAACCGTGTCAAGGGGGCAGTGGGCCCACCAGGTCAATGTTAACGTGGTCAAACTTCCGTTCCGGGATGGCGTATGGTTCCAATGGGGCCTTGATGTGACGGTGCACTTTGGCGTGTTGACATGCCATGCATGAGTCGACCCAGTCCCGGACGTCCTTTTTCATCCCTTTCCACACAAACTTCTGGGCCACTACCTTAATGGATGCTTTCCTGCCAGGATGAGACAGGTCGTGTAATGCCTCAAAAACAGCCCGTCACCAGCCAGCAGGGACAAGCGGCCTAGGCCAATCCATGGAGAGGTCACAACACAGCTTGGCCCCTGAGTCTCCGACTGCTACCTCCTCCAGCCGCAAACCAGTGTCTGAGCTCTTGAGCGTTTGGACGCCGTTATCAGAAGCCTGGTCCACACTCATACTGGAATAATCAAGCCCCAATTGCACAGCGCTGATGGTTGCTCTGGACAGGCAATCCGCAATCACGTTGGACTTCCCAGCAATGTGCCTGATGTCAGTCGTGTATTCCGATATGAATGACAGCGGTTTGGACGTCTTGGACATGGAGAATGTAAGAGGCTTATGATCAACAAAGACGATGAACTCACAGCTCTCCAAGATGAAACGGAAGTGGCGAATCGCCAACCAGATGGCAAATAGTTCTCTGTCGAATGCACTGTATTTACGTTATCTGGTGACCAGCTGGCGACTAAAAAAGGCGAGTGGTTGCCAAGATTGTCAACCCACTGCTCAAACACGGCACCCACTGCAAGGTCTGATGCTTCTGTAGTGAGTGCGACTGGGGCTCTGGGGGCTGGGTGAGCCAGCATGGCTGCCTGGCAAAGCGCGGTTTTTGTGTCCTCGAATGCTTTGGTCCTCTCAGCGGTCCGTTCAAAAGCTTGATTGGGTGACCTACCCTTGAGGGTCTCGTAGAGTGGGCGCATGACATCAGCGGCTCGGCGAATAAACCTATGGTAGAATGTCACCATGCCGAGAAACTCCCTGAGGCCCCGTGTTGTTGGCGGCTGAGGAAAGGTGGAGACGGCCTCTACCTTAGACGGTAGGGGGGAAGCCCCATCCTTGGTGATGAGATGCCCAAGGAAGTGGATGGAGGGTACGCAAAAGACCCATTTTGCGGGATTTATAATCAGGCCATGTGTCCCTGAGGTGCTCCAAGTGTTCATCTTCTGAGGAGCTGGCAACAAGGACGTCGTCCAGGTAGACGAACACAAAAGGCATGTCCCTGAGCACTGAATCCATCCGCCTTTGGAAGGACTGAGCGGCATTTTCCAGTCCGAAAGGCTTCCGTAGAAATTCGAACAACCCAAATGGAGTTATCACGACCGTCTTCGGTATATCTGAGGGATGCACTGGCAGTTGGTGGTATCCCCGCACTAGGTCCACCTTGGAAAAGAGAAGTTTACCCGCCAGGTGTGCAAAAAAGTCTTGAATGTGCGGGACTGGGTAACGGTCGGGCGTGGTAGCCTCGTTAAGGCGGCGATAGTCCCCGCATGGGCACCAGCCACCGCCTGGTTTCGGGACCATGTGTAGTGGTGAGGCCCAGGGGCTGTCTGATCGGCGAATGATGCCGAGAAGTTTGGTGTTGGCAAATTCGGATTTAGCAGCTGCCAGTCTGTCTGGATTGAGTCGTCGGGCCCTGGCATGAACCGGGGGCCCCTTGGTTTCAATGTGGTGCTCAACCCCATGTCTGGTCGTGGAAGCTGAGAAGGTGGGCTTCGCCAGACTGGGGAACTCGGCGAGGAGCCGGTGGTAAATATTACCATCCAAGAGAGAGCTGGACAGACCCTCAAAAATCCCTTTGTCGCGGACACACGCGAGAGAGGAGAAATTCAATGAGTCAATGAGGCGGCAATTTTTCACATCGACGAGTAGTCCATTGGCACACAGAAAATCTGCACCAAAAAGAGGAAAAGCAATATCCGCAGTGACAAAGTCCCATGTAAACTGTTGACCCCCAAAACACAAGTCCACTGTCCGTGTCCCGTATGTGCGGATGGGGGTGTCATTGGCAGAAGTTAATGGAGGTCCATGTGTTCCCCCCCCCCACATCGTCCACAGTGGCAGGGAGGACGCTCCTCTGGGCGCCAGTGTCACACAAGAACTTGTGGCCGGAGATGGCGTCCCGGATGAACAGTAGCCAGCTTCTTGCGCCTGCACTCACGGCCGCTACAGAGTGCAGGCCTTGGAGTTTCCCGTCGCGTTGGAGGTGCAAGGGGGACGGCACTTCTTGGCCTTGGACCCAAAACGTGCATGGTAGTAACACAGACCTGACACATTCTGATCGTCAGTGGCCGCGCGTGCCTTGCTGGCTGGGGGCGCCGCAATTGATGGTGTGTAGGTGCGTGTAGGGGCCAGCACCTCATGTGTGTATCTATGTGTGGCCAGGAAAAACCGGTCCGCTTCCGCGGATCTGTAATGGTTATATTCGCAAGCGCCGTCTGGACATGCGGCGGCATGTGACGCAGAAAAAGTTCAGTGAAAAGAAAATTTGGCTTTTCAGTGCCAAGCAAGTTTAACATCATTTCCATGTGATCCGATGGCTTACTGTTTCCTAAGCCCTGAATAGCAAGGAGGTGTCGAGCACGCTCAGAACAGTTCAAAGATTCTGAGGAGATATGCCTTCAGTCCCTTATATTTATCCAATTCAGGAGGGGATGTGATGAAACTCGCCGCTCTGGCTGCAGTTGAGCTCCCCAGAGCAGACACCACGTGGTAATAGCGAGAGTCATTATCATCATCAGAACTCGCGGAGCTTGAGAACGGGCGCGTATGCCATGTCGGTATGCTCAGTATTATGCACGGCCTCGGAAACTTCCACGAGACTAATGTCGGGGTCACCAATGTAGCGGGCAGAGACGGGAGTCGTAAACGGAGTGTTAAACAAAGGTGCCAACGAAATCTGCTTTAATGACATTTAAACTTGCAATCGAAACTTACAAAAACAAACACGAGAGTGGCGCGAGCCTGCAGAATAAAGAGTCCCCCTAGGAACTCGCTAACTGAACAATGGTTCCATGGGTGAATTATGTAAAACCCACTACACACAGATAATTAACTACAATAACCCCTTGCTGTACACTTCCTGTGGTTTCGCTACTTCATGGATTTTCATCGAGCATTGTGTTCTGCATTTTGATTGGCTAAACAGAGTAAGATGCTTTCTATCGCCAACTGCACTGGAGCCACAATGGTGTCTTAACCTAGTGGCTCCTGGCGCATTTTCGAAAAAGTTTGATAATGAAAAGATGTATCGTTTATGCAATACAGAAACACATGCAGTATTCCATAACGTCCACATGATGGCAGCAAGGTATCATGTTAATTAAAGTGAATCAGGTCCTTAATTCATATAGTTGTGTTTAATGCAGCAAGATTAAAATTATAATTTGACAGTTCAGAAGTGGCAGAAAAATGTATATAAAGTACAGCACTTTTTTATCAATTAAATACTCGAACCTATTGGGTTTGTTCTTGAGTAATAAATGAATAATTAAATAAATAAAGGTTTCTACTTCACAGGAGTTTTTGGAAAACAACCCCCACAAAAAACGAGATTACCGTATTTTCCGCACTATAAGGCGCACCGGGTTATAGGGCGCACCCCGAATAAAAAGTTTTTGGTCCTATTTTTGACATACATAAGGCGCCCCGGATTATAAGTCGCTACAATGGGAACGTCGACAAAACAGTCAGATAGTTCAGTCAAACTTTTTACACCCTTAACATTCCGAAAGCTTGCAAAGACGCAAATACATGTCGAGAACACGTGCGGATGCGGTGTCCGTACGATGTCACTCAAATGCATCATTCCATCATTCGGAAGGTTAAAGTCTTGGGATTCAAGAAATGCCAACCATTCCTTAGTTTCTATTTTCTTTTTCACTCCTAACTTTACCTTGCATATGACAATAAACACTTGGAATTGAGTTTAATTTAAAAATAGACACTCCATTCCATCCATTATCTGCACCGCTTATCACAGAAACATTGAGTTCAGTCTGAAACAAGATACAGGGATAATATATAACCGGAGTAGCTCACCGAAGTCGTTGTGTTCATAATAATGTGCAGCCAATGTCCTCTTATATCCGTGAGTGTAGTAAATCCAGGAGAATAAAATATTTACAAATACAGTATAGTAAAAAATGCTTTCTGAATGCCGTCAACCACGTGCTATACACATTCATCTTTTTCGGACAATTGCAGGCTTTGTTTTGCCATTTAAGCCAATGCCAGCCTGTAAATGATAAAAGGGATCCGCCTCTTGACCTCCGAATAACTTTATACAATAGTGATCGATTCAACTAATGATTGACACATCTTTTTTGGCCAATTGCAGGCTTTGTTTTGCCGTTCAAGCCAATGCCAGCCTGTAAATGATAAAAAGGATCCGCCTCTTGACCTCCGAATAACTTTAGCCAATAGTGATCGATTCAAATGATGATTGACACATTGGTTAGCCAATGAAACGCCGGTAAATAAATCCCAGCATACACGGCGGACTACTTGGCGTTCGGGGGAAAATCTAGTCGGCGGCTGCAAGTTAGTTGGAAGACTTTGCGACTTAATGTTGATCCATAAATAAGGCGCACTGTATTATAAGGCGCATGGTCAGCTTTTGAAAAAAATAAAGGCTTTTAGGTGCGCCTTATAGTGCGGAAAATACGGTACTCTTTACGGAAATAACAAATATATTTTCAAAGTGGGGTATATAGCCCTACAGTAAAATGTTAACAGATTTTCAATTGGGGCATATAGCCCTACAGTATAATGCAAATAAAATATGATTGGTTGCAAGCATAAAAACAAACAAAAAAAAAAAGGCGATATATGTGACAATAGATAGGAATTCAAACTGTGTTATTTGCCAGTGCACAGAGTTGCTTGGTTTATGCAAGGCATCAACGATTGACGATTCTCTCCTATGTGATCAATTGACTCTCGGGGGACATTAAACTGCATTACATTCATAATCCAATTTGGCTTTGATTTGTTCACTGTTCCGTGTGCTTCGATGGGAATAATTGTCTGTAGATGATGCCATTAGTATTGATGGCTGTAAGAGGGTGACGGTTTGAGGACTGCTGACACATTGATGGTTCTGAATAAATCCTGTCTGCATGTGATTGTCTGATCCATTACCTTTTCTGAAGAAAAAGATAGTAGCAAAAGAAAATATTGCAATCAAAGGGAACAATTTTCCTTTGTGAGCAAGATCCATTGTTGTGACAAAATGGAAAACAATACCGTTTCTAGGGTGCAATATATAGGACCAAACCAGGGATAAGTATTTCATATACAGAGGTTGAACAGCAGTAGATTCATATCACAAAATATGTATGTTTTGGGTTGGTGAGAAAATGATGAGACTGAAAAATGTTTTAGCCATATCCATATCCGAGAGTTTGAATTTCCAGGCATGGTTGTTACTATCTAAAAGAAGAAGATAAGCTCCCTTTGAACAAAAACATAACAAAATAAACAAGCCTGCATGTCTTGAGTTATTGATCCAAACAAAAACACTGATGCTGCTTCTACGTGACACAGGTAAACATCAAATGCATATTTCAACAGGTTCATAAAACTATACTAAAACATCTCAAGTTGAACTACACTTTTAAAGTAAATTCTGCCTGATATTGAACACCAGGTTGAATTAAAGAAAAATTAAGAACGAGGGCCGGAGGAGCAAAAGCAGAAACGGGTCCAGAAAAAGGTCGGCAACAGGTATCAGACAGGAAAACAGGGAAGGATAATGTCGAAGGGTACAAAAGCCTGCCTAGCTGATAGCATAGGGATCACAGAACGATCCGAGGAGTGTTGTCAGACAGGCGGGGGTTTAAAAAAGAGGAAGCAGCCAATCAGCGTCCACGGCTGTTGGCGCCAATGAAGCAGACTCAGGTGCCCCGCATCAGTAATCATGACAGAACCCCCCCTCAAGGGACGGCTCCAGAAATCCCAAAAATAAAAACAAGAGTAATACAGCACGTAGGAACACCAAACAAAAAGTAATCCATCGTCAGCAACAGGGGGCATGGCAAAGGCAGGATCCAGAGGAGACTGGGCGGACCGGCAGGTGTGGAAGCTGGATGTCGCAGACGGGCGATGAGACAGGCATCGGGAGAGACCAGCGTTGAGACAAGCCGACGGGTGATTTGGGCGTGTAGGCAGACGGACATCGAGACAGGCGGGCAGACAGATGTCGAGACCGGTGGGCAGGCATGCAGGCGGGCAAACCGGGCAGGCGGACAGATGGTCCAGGCAACCAGTCGGACGGGTCAGGCAGGCAGGCGGACGATGAGTCGGGCAGGCAGGCGGACAAAAAGTCAGGCAGGCAGGCGGCAAAAGAGTCGGGCAGGCAGACGGACGATGATTTGGGCAGACAGACAGACGAGTCGGGCAGGCAGACGGACGAGCCAGACAGGCGGATGAGTGAATCAGGCAAGCAGACCGGCAGGCCGACAAACAGGCATGGCAGGCGGACAGACTGGCATGACCGGCGGACAGACTGGCATGGCAGGCCGGCGGACGGGCATGGCCGGAGGACAGACAGGCATGACCGGTGGACAAACAGGCATGGCAGGCAGGCGCACGGACGAGTCTGACAGGCGGGCAGGCGATTCAGGCAAGCAGGCGGAAACCTCGGACAGATCTGGCGTTGCGGGAGGAGGCCTGGATAGGATGAGAGGCTGTGTGAAGACAGGTTTGGTGGCATTCAGGCCCCCACTCCAGAACTGCCCCTGTCCGCCAGTCAAAGCGAGGGTTGTGCTTAACCAGCCACGGGTGTCCCAGGACAAGCGGTTGACCGGGGTGATGCTCCTCTAGGACAGCAACGGGCGATCCACTTCCATCGCCTCTGGTGGGTCTAGTAAGGTTGCGGGTGGATGCTGGAAATCCTTTCGGGCGAGCAGGAAAGTGGATGACTCTGGCGACTTCTCTCACGGCTTCGTCCCTGGATCCGAAGATTATTCCGAGCCGTGAGCGCGATGGCCTCGTCGAGACTGGTCGGCGGAGCGTGGGACACCAACTCTTCCTTTATATACTCTGCCAAGCTGTGGAGGTTGGCGTCAACTAACGCCTCAGAGTTCCAGTTACTTTGGCTTGCTGAGGTCCGAAAGTCGATCAAAAATTCGGCGATCGTGCGCTTCCCCTGGCGTATGTTCATTAGTGAGAACTGGCCTGCTTTCTGGGGCCGACCTGACCTGCTGAGGAGAGACGGCCTTCACCCTAATTGGGAAGGTGCTCTCACTCTTTTAAAAAATATAGATTAAGCCTTCCATGACAGGGTACACTAGTGCAGGCCAGGTCACAGGTGATTAGTGAACCTGTAACCACGGGTGTGGAGTCTGTAATGCTAGAGCTAACTAGCGTATGCTAGATTCATGCAATTCACATAGTTTTTGTAGTTTAGAGCGTTCTATTGACTGCATCATACATCCTGATCTGTACTCTTCTATAGCATCTTCTTCTGTGCTTCTTACCTCTGATTCTCCCTTGTTAGGTGAGGAGGGAGAAGAAATGACATTATTTTATACCACTAGTCATCCTGCTACTCCACCTGTCAACAATATTCCTGTGGTATGGAATTCGGGTCGCATCGGCCATCATGCAAGGCACAAGACCTGGGACTGGCAGTATAATACGGTGGAGGTTACCACTAAGGTTGCCATTAAGGTTCAAAACTCGGGAAAGCGTTCAGCTCAGTCCACAGTGCTGAAGCTTGTCCTTCTGAATATTAGATCACTAGCCTCCAAAACACTACTTGTCAATGACCTTCTCAATGAACACAATCTCAACCTTATTGGCCTTTGTGAGACCTGGTTAAAACCAAATGAGTTTGTAGTGTTAAATGAAGCTTCTCCTCCTAACTTCGTGACTTTGCACTTGGCACGACCATGCAAAAAAGGTGGAGACGTTGCTCTTATATCGGAAGGTAAGTTGAAATTTACTTCTGGTACCCCTACTGTTTTTAAAACGTTTGAAGCACTTGTTATGAGGTCCTTAATGTCAACACCAATTTATGTAGTTGTTGTGTATTGCCCACCTGGACCATGCTCAAATTTTTTGGATGAATTTTCGGAACTGTTAAAAGACTTATGCGGACAATGTTGTAATTATTGGTGATTTTAATGTTCACATAAACTCCCCATCAAAATCACTTGAAATTGCTTTTAAGTCACTGATTGATACATTTGGTTTCAATCAAATAGTTGATGTGCCGACTCATAAAGATGGGAACACTCTAGATCTTGTTCTGACCAATGGCGTAGTAGCCTCAAATGTTACAGTGTTACCGTATCCTAATGCCATCTCTGATCACTATCTTGTTAAGTGTGAGGTGCTGTTTAATGTTTACTGTAATAAGGAAAATTTAGGCTTTAGCAGTTGCAATATCCGCCCAACAACGGCATTAGCTTTATAAAAACTATTATCTATGGTAACTGCAGCCTTCCCTTCATACACTGGGTCTGTTGAGTCACTTACAAACAACTTTAATACTGCTTTGGTTAATGTTCTTGATTCTGTGGCGCCCCTAAGGCATATATTTAGACCTAAGAAGCATACACCTTGGTTTACTGAAGAAACCAGGTCACTCAAACAAGGCTGCAGAAACGAATATGCGCACTACAAAGCTGGCTTGATCAATTTCCAGCTTCACGGGTGAAGGATCTGTTTGGGATCTTAGGACCATCAGTTTTAAATATTATTAATATATCGCTATCCTCGGGTATTGTTCCTGTAGCCTTCAAGTCTGCCGTCATAAACCCACGCTTAAGAGCCTAACCTTGACCCAGAAAGCCTAGGTAATTATAGGCAAGTGTCAAATCTGCCATTTTTTGCAAAATTACTTGAAAATAACCTCTTTGAAACTGTCCAGTCAGCATTTAGGGCAAATCACTCTACTGAGCCAGCCCTGGCTAAAGTAACCAATGATCTCCTTTTAGCAATAGATTCCTCATCAATGTTACTGCTGCTGGATCTCAGTGCTGCTTTTGATACTGTCGACCACAACATGTTACTTGTTCGTCTGGAATGCATTGGTATCTCAGGAACTGTACTCTCATTGTCTAGGTCCTTCCTGTCAGACAGGATGCAATGTGTTAACTATCGCAATCTGACCTCTAAACAATCTAATGTCTCCTGTGGCGTTCCACAGGGCTCTGTAATTGGCCCCCTTCTTTTTAGTATTTATATGATCCCGCTTGGTGACATTATCTGCAATTATAATATTAGTTTCCATTGCTATGCAGAAGACACTCAAGTGTATGTGCCACTGGAGACAACTGGACAGTTAAGTTGTAGAAATCTGGAGGCTTGCCTTACTGAGATTCAAAGATGGATGTCACTCAATTTTTGCGCCTTAACCCAGGAAAAACTGAAATGTTGATTATTGGTCCAGCTCACTGTCGTGAGTTGTTTTCAAACACTACCATGGTCCTAGACAAATGTAAGATCACCCATAGTGACTCATTCAAAAATCTAGGTGTTATATTTGATCCTCATCTGTCGTTTTAGTCACACGTGAAAAATATTACTAGCTTTCTACCACCTCCGTAATATTGTGAAGATACGTTCGATGCTGGCCCAGTCAGATGCAGAGGTTTTAATTCATGTGTTTATTACTTCTCTGCTTGATTACTGTAATGTATTGCTTTCTGGTCTCCCGATGTCTAGCATCAAAAGTTTGCAGCTGGTTCAGAATGCAGCAGCTTGACTTTTAACTAAGACCAAAACGTTTGAGCATATTACTCCTGTATTGGCCAACTTGCACTGGCTCCCAGTCCAATTAAGATGTGACTTTAAGGTTCTATTATTAACATACAAATGTTTGCATGGAGTTGCACCGTCTTATCTCTCTGATTTGATTTCCCCCTATGTTCCTGCACGGAGTCTGCGCTCGGAAAATGCCGGTCAACTTGTGACTCCGAGAGCGAGAAGTCTGCAGGCTTGAGAGCATTCTCCATCCGGGCCCCGGTGCTATGGAATGCCCTGCCCCCGGAGATAAGATCTGCAACCTCAATGGAAGTTTTTAAATCAAGGCTTAAGACACACTTCTATTCAAAAGCTTATGATTGATGCCCACCTCATATTCTGTATTGTCCTGTCTTTTTCCGACTGCCTGCCTGGTGGTTAAACGAAGGAGAAGGACGATTTGAGATGAGTCAGCGGACCAGCGTTTGACCTGAAGCATGTCAATGCCTGCATGGACCAGCTGGCAGAGATGGGAAGCTGCGTCGTGGCCGTCATAGACTTTCTGGACTAGTTTACAGGCTGGGGGCGTCGCTGCTGTCATGCACTTTCCAGACATTTTCAACATCTTACCTAGTGTTTACTATGTTTGTGTACTGTAATGCTAAATGTAATTCACCCTGGTCATCCTGAAAGGGGGATACCACTTGTGAGGTCCCTTCTCAAGGTTTCTCTTTTTCCTCACGCTGAGGTTTTGAGTTGTTCCTTGTCCGCATGTTGGTTTAAGATCAGGTCATTGTGTCATTGTAATCCTGTGCAGTCCTTTGAGACATTTTTGTGATTAAGGGCTATATAAATAAATTGGACTTGATTTGAGTGATCTTGACGCATCAGCTGAAGAAGATACAATGTCAAACACCTTGAGGATCTCCTGTGCCAGGAGATCGAACGAGGAACACGCCGCTGAACGCCGTTTGAAATCTGCCATTCCCCAGAGTCGAGCCCACCCGGACAAATGATTAATGGTGATGGCCACTTTGGCCGCTTTGGGCGCGAATTTGCGGGGTTGCAACGAGCCGACAGTTCACTCGGAAGGCATGAACCTGGGCAGGATCACCACAAAACTTCTCCGGAGCGCCCACTCGCAGCTCTGGGACACACACTTGCGGCTCCGCCACGCCAATGGCGGACGCGTTCGTGGACGGGACGGGCAGGGTGTGCGATGGCACGGCAGGGGGAGAATTCCCGGAGGCGGGGCCGATGTGTGCATCAGACTGGCAGGCACCTCAGGGAGCGCGTCAAGCCATTTTTTCTGGCGCTGAAACCACTAATGTTGCAGCCGGACAGGCCGAAGAATGGCGGACATCCATTGGACCTCCCCCTCAGTCCGACGTGACCGCTGCATGGCGGAGGGAGTCTCCGTCTTGCTGTGATCGGGGCTTGTGAGAGCGTTCGCTGGGTCCCTTTGCTGGTCGGATCGTTCTGTCACAGACCGGGAACAGAGACAGGACCCAAGAGCATTCGTTTTACTCAGTTTTTATTAAGAGAGAGAGCAGTGCTTGCATCCTCGATCCGATGATCGTCGGTCACGGGTAGCAGATGGCAGGAACGCGGAGGTGGCACTTCCATGTCGAGCGAGGGTAGTCGTCGACAGCGAGAAAACAGGTCGATGGCCAGGACGGGGGAGCAAAACAGAAACTGATCCAGAAAAGAGGTCGGCAACCGGTATCAGGCAGGAAACGGGGCAAAACAGGTCGATGGCCGGGACGGAGGAGCAAAAGCAGAAACGGGTCCAGAAAAAGGTCGGCAACAGGCAGGAAAACAGGGCAGGATAATGTCGGAGAGTACAAAAGCTTGCCTAGCTGAGAGCATAAGTTCGCAGAATGATCTAACGCGTGTTGTCAGGAAGGCGGCGGGTTAAAAAAGAGGAAGCAGCCAATCAGCGTCCACTGCTGTTGGCACCAACGAAGCAGATTCAGGTGCCCCGCATCAGTAATCATGACAAGATGTGTTTATTTCAGACTTGACATGATTTGATTCCTCACCAATTATGGTGGGCTGTGAGGGTCTGCTAGCCGTTCTTTGCTGGCCTAAAAAAATATCGGAAATATGTGATTTTAATTATATTTTGTCCATATATATTATATTGTCTGTCAGCTTTATTTCATTGCTTTTCCCCTCATGAGCCGCTTTCAGACTCCTGCTTTTATATTTAAGCATTTAACCAGTCCCATTTCAGCCATTACTTGTTGCCAGGCTCAGAAATCAGCTCAGAAGCCTTCACTGTGCTCTGTGAAGGCTTCCTGCAGTATAACATTGTAGAAATATGGCTGTTGGATAAGCCAATCCAATTTTGAATTGGTTTAAATGGGCTTATGAAAGGTCTTAAAAAAACTAACCGGTTTCACAAACTGGGGAGCAGTTATTCACCTAATTGATCGCGTCAACCGCCCGCAATCAAACAGCTGAACAAGCAAATACAATATATTGTGCTGATGTAATAGTTTTTTTTGTCGACCTATGGCTAAAAAGAGGATAAAAAAGGATTTGGTCACAGGTATACCTTCAATGCCATTTTCAAGACAGACGTTTCAAAGAAAGCTGGACATCGTAAAAAAATCGCAACAGAGAAAAGGTTTTGACCCCCACTTTCACGAGCTACAAGAGCCCTGGCCTCTCCCAAAAATTTACAGCTCTGCGAGCAAGTGCACAGGGAACTGGAGCTCCACAACAAAATATAGTAAAAAAAGGGAAATATCAAAAAAAATATTTATGTTAGCACCTGTCCAAACTAATTAAGCTTTTAGTGAAACGATGCAATCACTGCTACTGCTGAAGTGATGAAGGAAGGTGATCAGATGGGAAGGTGATAAAGCACTGTTTGTCTCTGTTATGGAGGATGAGACGACAGACGCGAGCAACGGAACGCAGCTCGCACTGGTTGTGCATTACATCACGGACACGAGGAGTGCTTTGTCAGATTTGAAAATGTTACTAGTGGGAGGCAAGCTGATGACAATGCGGATCTTATCATGCAATTTATTGTGGGAAATGATGTCTGGGTAAAGTTGTGGCACAGTGTTATGACTGTGCAGCTGTCATGTCTTTTGGATTAAATGGGCTGCAGGCTAAAGTTAAGGATAGTGCACCGTTGGCTTTTTCAATTTAGTGTTTTGCTTCACACATTTCAATGCATTTTATGCTCAACTCATTTTAAGTCAACAACACAGATTACGTAAAAATGAGCCGGTTCGTTCACCAACGACATCTCACTAATTCAGACTGGAGTGAAAGCCCAAGTGTAAATTTTATGGCACGCCACTGCTTACCAGTGAAGTCAGTGTTAACTGGCAGTGTTTCACTGGGAAATTTGTAGTAACCACTGCCGGAGAATCTGGTGCCCCTGATGAAAGGACCTTGGGGGTCAGAAAGAGACACGTCTGTCCTCTCCACCTGGAAATAAGAAAATGACTGAACAAATATAAGAGTGACTATAGAAACAACAATACCTGGAGACTTATGTAAGCTTCATGTCATCTGCATTTACTAAAGCTGAGCTACTGGGAAGCTGCCATGTCCTTGGCCTTTAATAAACACAGTGTATATCCTATTCTTGTGCATACTTTCACTGGATAAAAATTCCGTTGAGGGTTCACTTGAACATTTTGCTAGTCATGAAATGAAATGAAAATGAAATGAAATGATCTGCATTTATATAGCGCTTTTCAAGTCAATGACTTCCCAAAGCGCTTTACATTGTGCTTCACATTTCCCAATAGCGGCCGTGATCTGTGCAGCCATGTAAGGCGCTAACCTGCTTATTGGGGGTAATTGGGGGTTGAATGTCTTACCCAAGGACACTTCGACATGTAACACGGACAAGCCGGGATTCGAACTGGGATCCCTTAATCCTAAAACGATCGCTCTACCTCCTGAGCTACTGCCGCCCCGAAAAAAAAAAAATGTGATTGTCATAAAGACAATCACATTAACGATCTTGATTTGTTTATTTTTTTGTGCAGAAGAAAAGTCAAATAAAAGCTTATGTACAACTGTTTGCAAACCTGGTACATGGGGCCTGGTCCATTGAGTTGAGCTGGGAGATCCCACTCTATTCGAATGGTGCTTTCGTTGACTGGGATTAATAGAGGTGGGGACAATCCTGTCGGAGCTGAAAAGAAAAAGTAAATATATCTTAAGCTATGCTAGAATTATATTCAATCCCTTGATTAATTTAACGAGGACAGAATATTAGTTGTGAAATACAGTTGATTATTCACTATTAGTGTTTGGACTTTCACTGGTTTGGTCTATTTTTTTTCCCCTTTTTTATTTTATTTTGTTATTGTACGCGTTTGTCTTGCTGTCGGTCACCCCTCATGAGGCATATGACCAAGGTAGATAGATAGATAGATAGATAGATAGATAGATAGATAGATAGATAGATAGATAGATAGATAGATAGATAGATAGATAGATAGATAGATAGATAGATAGATAGATAGATAGATAGATAGATAGATAGATAGATAGATAGATAGATAGATAGATAGATAGATAGATAGATAGATAGATAGGTAGATAGATAGATAGATAGATAGATAGATAGATAGATAGATAGATAGATAGATAGATAGATAGATAGATAGATAGATAGATAGATAGATAGATAGATAGATAGAGTTTGGACATTGCATTTTTGCAACTTCTCTTAGGGTTATAAGAGTATGCTTGGAGTTCAAATCAAGTAGTAATTATAAATAAGCTTAAATAAGTAACACTAATTTAAAGAGCTATGTAAAAATAGCATCCATTATAAAAGAAAGTGGAAAAAAGTTATTTAACCCCCCAAATCACCTTTCTTAACAGTGGTGTTTGTTACTTTAAAAATATTCTGCTTGTTGACGCCATCTTCTGGCTGAAATTATAATTACAGCTCCTTCAGTTGTGTGTGCAAGTATGTGAAATGTTTAGACGCGCTGGAATAAACTCTTCCTTTTTTATCTTTTTGGGGGTTCCGGTTGGCATTTGGACTGTATTTGAAACTGTCCCTTTCCTACGTTTACCATTTTCTTTTTGGATCTAAAAAAAAAAAACCCGATCCGACATGTGAAATCACTCGCATCCCCCCAATCTCCCCACCTCTTTTCCTCCAGCCGGAACACCGAGGGGAAAAGTAAGATAGAGGCAAATACGCCCAGGGAAAAAATATTTATAAAGGGTCATTGAACTCAGATGGTCATTGTTTACAAATACCTAAGAGAGAAAATGTTTAATTTTAAACTTTTTTAAGGATATCGTCCATTATCTGCACCGCTTATCCTCAGGAGGGTCGCGGTGGTTATGTAACCCATCCCAGCTATCTTCGGGCAAGCCAGTCGCAGGGCACACAGAGACACACCACTTACTTGCTCATGCACACGTAAGGAAACTTTTGATCTGCTAATTAACCTTACATGCATGTTTTGGGGAATTTGGGAGAAAACCCACGTAGGAACGGGGAACATGGAAACTCAGCACAGGGAGGCTGCGGTAGCTGGACTTGAACCCTGAATCTTCGCACCATGGGGCTGCACGCTAACCACCCAGCTGCTGTGCCAATAGACACCTCAAAGTATTCAAACCAACTTTAAGTTGACACAGACCAACACAAAATATCTGAGTAAAATAAATGACAAGAAGGAAAAACATAAAAGGGTGGACAATCCACTCTTAAATGAATAAGAGGTCCCAGCCACCATGTCAATCCCAGGACTCGTAGTCAAACTTGACTATGGCTGGCTTCCAACACAGTTTGCAAGTTCCTCAGATCCTTCCACCTACCCCCGGAGTAAGTCTACTAACCCCAATGCAGTAGGGATCTCAAAATAAATTACAAAGTAAAAAAGAGCATAGAACAGAAAGGTAACTTCAGTGAGGATCTTTGAATGGATGCCTTGTAAGGATTATTATTTATTTGAATAGAAAAAAATTGACCTATTAACTTCTGACCCTAGTGTTTCTCAAATGTCACTATTACATTTAGCAGCAATCTAATTCCCTCTCTCGCATTCGACAATGCATTAAATGTTCCTTTGAAACAACCTGGGTGCTACAGGACCGGAGCTTAAGTATGAGTTACAATTAAATCATGCAGAAACTGGCTTTTCAGAAAGGAGAGAAGAAAAATTGTGTACAGATGTGTGTGCATCGAGGGTCTCTCCATTTTTATGTTTTTCGGAGTGTGTGTCTCCCTCTAACGGGCTAAATGGTTTTTGGTGGGCGTAAATTATCTCTTTGTGACCCACGTGTGGTCATTGTCAGTGTGACTAAAAAGAGAGTGGACAGATTCTCATCTTGGCACATCAAACCATAAATTACTGCCAATCAATAGTTTACCAGTCCATTAAAATTGAGCTATGCTGATATCAGGAGCATTATCATCACAGATTTGTGATTTTTAGGGAAACTTTATTAATAAGCGAAACATCATTCCCGTTTTAATTTAAAAAAATAATCATATACCTGCCTCTTATTGAAAGTTGTGACAGTGGTTCCATTTTAAATTTTCTACAAATCTAAAGCTGTAATTACAATTCAATCTCATTATGCTTTTATACACCAATAAATGATTATAGTTACTCAAGCATAGCTTTCGATTTGGAGCAGAGTTAGTAAACTGTGCTGCCTTCAGGTTTTGTACCAACCATTTTATTGGATTTGTTTAGCGATACAGATGAAAGAGGGATATTTCCTGGTGAAGTTGTAATGATACAGCCACGTGATAGAATAGAACCTAAGAGCTAAAGCGCATGATGGACTTTTCTGCCTTTTAACAATAAGTGAAATGTCCTAACGGCCTCTTAAGCGCAACACACATAAGCATCCAACTTATTGACATGGGCATCTGTCCTCACCATGCATATTTCTCCCCTTAAGAAGGGCCTTAGGCCAATTATGCGAAGATCATTAAAGTTCCTCTTCTTTTGAGTGGTACTACAGTAGCAGTTTGTATGTGTGCAAGTCCCGGCATGTGAGTGTGTGTATTTATGATTGTAGAATACATAAAACATCAAAATCAACCCCTGATTAGCCACTCACTTTAAGTCCTGATCAATAACTTCCAGAGGATAGGCAAGCATGGAAACAATTGCAATTGCTACAACATAAAGACAGTTTGCATCTGTCTCTGCATGCACGCTAATGTTTGGTCATGTGCTTCCTTGTACCTCTGCTGATTTTGCAGATGGTGCCTGCTCACTGAAAACACATGATAGCAGATTCTAATAGCACGGTCTTGTGTATGCTAGATTTATTGGTGCATCAGTAACACACTCAAGTGCCCCTTACTAGCAGCGCCACCTAATGTAGAAGTAATACGTTTTTCTCAATCCCGCCATAGTTTCCGTTAGTAAACATCATCTTGTTACATATGATTACATTACACATGATTAAAATATATTTGTTACAAAACATACAGGAAGATGTCATGTGAATGGAAATCACGTGGAACGTTAACATTTCAACCAGAGTCTAAGAGATATTTAAGGCAGAATAAACAAATCGCATTAAAACATGGAGTTTAAAGCCAATTAGTGTCATAAAAATATTTTGTTTAAATAATCACACCTTATTAAGATAGTATTGACAATTAATACAATTACTAATTTTAGAGTCTGTCACTTACTTCTAGATATAACTAAGTGCACATTTTTTAAATAACATTTGTAACATTGTGTCACCTTTTACTTACAGTAAATATGGTTAGATTATTAAAATAGGTCACTGAATATGTTGTCACCATAACAGTTTTCCAGCTATATTAAGAATATTATTTTATTATCACAGCATTACTTCAATAATAGCATTACTCATTTAGTTGTCATAAACACACTTACGTTCATCCACATATTTGAATGAGGTATCCTTTCGCATCAGTACTTTCCCTTATCTTATTATACAACCTTCAAAATAAGACTGCGACCAGTTTTAACAAAGGGCTCTTGAATAAGATGTCTTTGCCAGTTAAGGTTTCATGTTCCATTTTGCATATCCACACCTCTTTCTTTTCCGATAAAAACTGTGATCGGCCATTTGTCGATGACTTTCTTGGGAGAAGCGTCTCCATCGATTGGTCCGGAGTGCACTATGATTTTGTTTTTATTTGAAACTTTGTCCTCAACTGCATTGCTTCTCTCCAGCTCAATTTTCTCAAAGTCCGAATACTCTGTCTGGTCCCGGAAAAGAACACGCGACGAGATACGGAATGTCTTTTCTCCCTGGTCTTGGTGGTGTTCAGGTGCAGGTGGTTTGCGTCGCTCCATCGTACAAAGTCCTGACTCAATTTTCTGTACTCCTCCTCCTGCCCATTTCTGATACATCCCACGATCGCAGTGTCATCGGCAAACTTTTGCACATGGCTGGACTCAGAGTTGTACTTAAAGTCCGATGTATACAGAGTGAATAGGAACGGAGAGAGCACGGTCCCCTGCAGAGATCCTGTGCTGCTAACCACAGTGTCCGATGTACAGACCCCTGTTTCACATACTGGGGTCTGCCTGTCAGGTAGTCCGTAATCCATTCTACAAGGTGTGAGCTAACTCCCATCTCTGGCAGTTTCCTACTCAGTAGCAGAGGCTGTATGGTATTCAAGGCACTGGAGAAGTCCAAAAATGTAATCCTCACAGCCCCCTTAGCCCTATCCAGGTGAGAGAGGGATCGGTGTAACATGTATACTATAGCATCCTCCACTCCCACCTTCTCCTGGTAAGCAAATTGCAGAGGGTCGATGGCGTGACGGACTTGTAGCCTCAGGTAGTGCAGCAGCAACCGCTCCATGGTTTTCATCACATGTGATGGCAGGGCGACCGGCCTGAAGTCGTTGAGTTCCTCAGGTCTTAATTTCTTTGGGACTGGGATGATGCAGGATGTTTTCCACAGCTGAGGGACCCTCCCCTGTTCAAGGCTCAGGTTGAAGATGCGCTGTAGAGGGTCTCCCAGATTCGACACACAGGCTTACAGCAGTCGGGGGGCTACTCAAAAGAGTCACGTGGTTGAAGTCCCCAGAGATTAACATTGCAGCCTCCGGGTCTTGTGTTTGTAGCTTTGCCACAGTGGAGTGGATGACGTCACAGCAATTCTTATAATATAAGAATATGAAATCAAGAAATCAAAATGCATCATTTGAAAAAAAAAAACTATATTACTGTGACCCACACAGTATTTATTACGTTACATTAGCATACATACAGAATTTGTTATCATCCCTATGTCATAATCTGTACATCTGATCATGGTTTGTACGATCACTAGCCACTCTCATGGGCAAGGTGGTCAGATTAGTGGTATTTTTGTTGTATCGGGGTGATTTACATGACATCTTCATTGAATACACTTTGATATAATTTTACATTTTTTACAGTAGCCTAGTTAGAATCTATTTTGCATTTTTAAAAATTATCTTCATGATTTAGAAAAAAAACCGTCCCATCAAGGTCGCATTTTGTTATAGAGGTCGAACGATTATCGACACTGATACTTGATAATTTGACAGTTATCAGTATCAGCTTATTTTTTTGTCGATTATTATCAAGTGACACATTCAGCCTCTCATCTCTCTTGCTCCAAACAAACCCTCTTTCTTTAAAATGTTTATCAATGTTAGTTGTGTTGAAATTCTTATGTATTTACTGTAAAATGTTTCAGAGAGCTATTCGAGTTTTGATGATTCTTTGTTTCTTCCATCCATCCATTATCTGAACCGCTTATCCTCTGTTGGGTCGCAAGTTCCCAGCTATCTTCGTGCAGTGGGCAGGGGACACTTTGAACTGGTTGCCAGTCAGTCACAGGGCATTTGAGAGCATTTGAGTTTTAAAGTAATTTGATTCCATGACTTTAAAACTGTGCCGCAGATGCATTGACTTCCCAGCTGCTGGGCCTCTTTGTTTCTCAATCATTATTAAAAATTTCTTACGCAATTGTTTAACAGTTTTACAGCAAACAATTATCAGCCTCCTCTTATTACTAATAATCACAATTGGCCATAAAAAACCCATAATAGTTGATCCCTATTTTGTTACATCATAAACAGAGGCGTGTGGAGGTTTTTTAGTTTTGTTTTTTTATTTACCAAATATTACAAACGTACAAAAAAGGATGCAATTTCATCAATTTCACAGTTAATTTAGTAAACATTTGTTACACGTAGTTATAAAGTATTGAAAAATTCTAAATCCTTATATTTTGTGGGGAGTCTCATGAATACAGGTTGCAGCAACAAAGAATAAAGTGGAAACGCCATGTAACACATGCTATGCAAATTGTTTTAGAGAAAAAAAAACTGGCAAACGGCATATGTCGCTATCATTTCTTAGAGTTGAAACAAGGGACATCTTTGGCGTTGGATAAAACAAAATGGAGGCAACAGATGTGGCTGTTAAAAATACATTCAAAAAGTCAACTGGGTACAATAAGCCATATTGTATTGTACTGTATTACAGTCAAGAGAAGTCTTTGGAATTGCTCAAAACAAACATTGTGGCTGTGTCAACAGATGTAGCTATTAAAAATACATTTAAAAAGTCCACCGATAACATTATGAGGTATCATTCATCATCATAAGCATAGGAAGGACTTTTTAAGAATTGAATGGACTGAAAACATCATCTTGCCGACAGATGTAGCTGTTTAGACTGCGTTCAAAAGCTCTCAAATCCCTTAGCTACTGTTCATAGATGAAAGCTTGTTTTTGTCCGCATCAACCATCCATTGCAAATTCACCCAAAACGATAAACAAAACCCTGTGTAATGAGGACTAAGATGAGGAGTAGGAATATTGTCCATGAGTGAACAGATGGAAAAGTGTAAATAAGAGTAACGCACACACATACAAGAATGATTCATGTTTCTATACCACTGTTATACATATTTTTAAGACAGAAGTTATAAATGCAAACACAAAGGAATGCAATACATTTTTATTTAAGTTTCATGGGCGATTAAGAGTGCATAATAACTGACTCTTCACATCACTATTCTCGATACACTTGGTACACTTAAAATTAATAGAATTTAATGTCTCAAAAGGGGGGGTGCTTTCCTTTTTTGCTCCTGGATTGTACTCCAAGAACAATCATTAACATGATAACAGTAAATGTAAATGAAAACGTTTCCAATCAGTTTTTGTTTCTTTGTTTTATTAAGTAAAAAGGGAACATTAAACTCTTACTGTCCTGTGATGAGGTACTATTTTTGTGATTATCCTCTCTGGAATCCTAAAACTTAAGGCAAGGTCAATTCAAGATTTTAAGAACGTTTTATTGCCTATTGGAATCAAATTTCCGACAAAGTCGACCAAAAAAATACAGTTGAAACAAACAAAACAAAACAAAACATGAAGGTTTATTGCACCCAAAACATTGTGCCTTGAAACATTACCTGGCAAAGCTTTTAGCCATTGCATAAAACGTTAGTCGGACAGCCACATATCAATAAATAAACACTTTTCGATTGTCCTAAGTAAATGTCTCTATCCCAAGTTGCTATGTGTGTTGTGGTTAGACTTAAAACATGCGTCTGCTCTGCAAGGCCTGACTGAAACCACATCACCATTTTGCTAGTTTTGTTATTGTTGTCACATTATTGTTATTAATCGGTGAATTATTAAAAAAGACAATGTAACTAAATATTTTTATTTAAAACACAAACAATTCCTTATAATTTGTTCCCATTTTTAAGACTTTCGAAAATTTGATTTAAAACATTTTAATGCCAGTTAAGGCCTAATTTTTTAGAATAATGAATTCCATGCCCTTAAATAATGTTTTAAGGATCTGCAGGAATCATGCCTCTGGGCACTCAGTGCAAATTTAATTATCTTGATGACATGTTTAGGCGTTACCTGCTGGTAGAGTCTGGCCAGGTCTTGCAACGCTGGTAATGCAGCCCTTTTTTGTACAAAGTGTGACACTAAAATTGTACACATGATACGGCTGTAGCCCTGTCGCAATATAAAGAGGTTGTGCTGAAGGTCCAAACCGCTGTAGAACCTGAAAAAAAAAAACATTTTTGCAGTAGAAAATAGCTCTATATCATTTTCTAAAGGAGAATGTCTGACACTGACCTGACTGACAACTGGAAGAGCGTAGGTGGAGCTGTTTTGTTCAGTCAGCAAATTGACATGATATTCTATGACCTCCCCTCTGGCAATAACCCCATGACCTTCAGAAGTGTTCCATGTGACTTTAAGACTGGTGGAGGACAGTGCAGTCACATCTGGAGGTGCAATCAACTCTGGAACTTAAGATTTTGGTACATAAGCACACTTGTAGGACCAAAACGTTTCCTGTTCTACTGATACTAGTGTTATGCCGTTTTCAAGCATAGCACAGCATGTGTACAAATATGCTACGTGCATAATCACCACACATTTAAATTATGTTATTATATGCTTATTACCCTGACACGTAGCTTAGAGAAATGTTGGGGCCAACCGCTTAGTCTTAATGAGCCAAATCATCTCTTTGAAATTCAAATACCTTAATTAGGACACCCCCTAAAGAAAGCACACATGCACATAGCATACATTGACACACACTTTTTTCATGTCTTTCCTCATTTCCCCCGTTCTTGCTTACATTGTATTTAGCAGTCTGTTGCGTTATATTTAAATAAAGAATAGATTAAATTACATTTGTTGTAACAGGATCATTTCAACAGTGAGCTGTTACACACCACTTTTATTTTTTAATTGTACTGAATTAGAAATGACAGCCAAACCTAATAACAGCTGAATGTTAATGTAGGGGTTACAATGCAAAGCATTTGTTTCTAAAACATGATTTTATTTTCAGTTTTAAACATTTTTTGATAAGGGAAAAAACCTTCTTCAAAACATTTAAAATATTATGTACAGCATACTATTACATCTTGTAATTGTTCAAGATTTTTTTTTAAATTATTTTAAGAGTTTGTGTTTTATATATGAATTATATTATCCCCACTAAAAACAATATTTTACACATACAACTTTTGAGCTTGTGTTCATACAGTAATCCCTCGGTTATCACGGTTAATGGGGACCAAAACCACCCGTGAAAAGTGAAAATCTGCTAAGTAGCGATGCCCCTTCAAAAATGCTTAAAAAAATATATATATATATAAATAAATAATAATAATAATTATTATTATTACTATTATTTTATTTTATTATTTTTTTTTTAGACCCGCTTACTAGTGGCTCCCTGGTGCTTTTTCAAAAGTGGTTTATATGGAAAAATATATGGTTTCTGTAAGACAGAACGAGAAGGTAAATGCATTTTTCCATAACACCCACATGATGGCGGCAAAGATTCATGTAATGTAAGGTGGATAAGATCCTTAATCGATACAGTTGTGCGATGAACCTGCAAGATTTTTTTTTAATTAGAATTTCACAGTACAAAAGCTATTTGTGAAAAAATAATAATTTTGCAATAGACTGTACTTGTATTTGCTAAACAAATACTTGAGCCTGTAAATTGGGTTTGTTCTTGTGTAATAAATAAAAAAAACTAAATAGATAAACAAACTAATTAATAAATAAAGTAAATGTTTCTACTTCTCGGGTTTTAAATGTTGCATTAAATTATTCGTATGGGAGACTGCAAAAATACAGGGATTACTTTACAGGCGGCTAATTTAAAAGGGGAAAATTACACCTTGAATACATCAAATGCATTCAGGTATTCTTTGTTAGTATTAAAACATTGCAGATATTACTTTTTAATTAGGAAACGATGCTATCGGTTTTACGATTTGAAGTCATTTTTTTCTATTCTTAATGTACGGTAATAAATAAAAATAATTAAGAAAATGTTCAAGGTCAGGATTCTTGTACGAACCTCCCTCCGTTGTGCGCACACTGGTCCACACTGATGTGACATTTCCTGCCATATTGACGCTAACAACTCTTATCTGATAGGTGGAAAAGGACTCTAGACCGGTCACAGTGGTGCTAGTCTCAGGGGACAAAACTGCACTCCTGTTGATGAGCTGTTCATGCAAGGGGCTGCTTGGATCTAGCCATCCAGTGCTGACAAATACTCTCTTTCCATTTGACAGGCTGCGAGCCTCCACCGGACCCCGTAAAAAAGGCTCATATCTCGTGATAACCCCTGTAGAGAAAGCAGTTAAAAAGTTATGTGCATGAGATTAAAAGTGATCCATCGTTAACACAGCAGCGGTAACAGCATTGACAGAGGAGCCGGTACTCCCAATTCTGAATGTAATCATTTTACAAATGATCATGTGGAAAACAAAAGGAACCCCTTTAAGATAGTTTTGCTGGTCTCGTCAATATGTTGTCATGTGTTATGGATTGAACAATATAAAGTTGTAGAGTTTAGTATAAAAATGCTTTGGATCATCCGGTTAGCTTGAACGTGTAAAATGCTTTTAAGAGTGCAGGCCAAATTGCGAGGATATTTGAGTTTCAGACAAATCTCTTTCCGATAGCAGGTAGTTGCCTTGCATGGCTGACGCTGCAATCGGTTAGTTTGTGTTTAAAAGGGAAAAGTGTGTAGCACATTGTAAGGTGCTTTGGGAGGTCTTCCTTGACTTGAAAGGCGCTATATAAATGCAGACCATTTACATTTACATTCCATATAGGTGTTGCGTAAAAACGACTAATGTGTAGCTTTCATTTTCAGTTGCAGGAAGTTATTCCCATTATAATTTACCACTGAAAAACACTACCAAAAAGCACTCAGGATTTAGCAAAGGCATTTGGACTTCTGTCTATTTCTTTAAGCCAATATAGTTGGACGAGACTCTTGAAAGACTAGAGACTTGAGGGACAAATCAATTTTCAAATCAAATGTATTTATAAATCACTTTTTAGGCAATAAATTGCCACTTAAAGTACTGTATAAAATATTCAGTGTAAAATAGGACAATAAAGCCCGTCCTTTATCTCCACCCAAAATGGCTAAAATACAATAAAAAGTAAATGATTATCAATAGAAATAAAAGACGATTACGGCAAGGCACAGACTAACCATGCAAGGAAGGAGACCTGAGGGAGGCTTATACACACTGATAGGGATGGTCGCAGATGGCATCAGGATTTTCAGCCAGTGAACCACACTCTACCAGTGCAGAAAAAGGTGAACAGAAGGTCTGCTGGTAATTATTCAAATCAAATAAATTCGAATAAAGATTTGGGGCAATGAATACAATAGGTCATTTTATTTGTAATTGACCTAACAATAGTTATGTCGATTAAAATAAAAATAACAATAAATACAATAGGTCCTTTTATTTTTAATTGACATGACAATAGTTATGTAGATTAAAATAAAAATAATTGTATTTATTGGCCTTAATCTTTATTGTGTTTTTTAATGTGTTTTTTAATGTGTGTTTTGTAAACACACATGGCAACTGTTGGCTGTTGCCAGTGCCAAAAGATAATGGTAAATATCTTTTATCAAATATTCAACGGCACTTGCCCTGCTTCTTCCTGCAGGTTCTGTGATGTCCAAATACTCATAAATAGCAGTGGGTACATAATATACTAAGAGTAACATGTTTGTTGACCTTTAATACAATTACATAAAAAAATATGTCATGAATAATATTTTAAACTTCCTGGCGTGCATAATAATCCTCCGCAAGATCAATCATGCACCATTATCTGTAAAGCAACGTGTGGCTACCTACAGTCTCATTGGTTATGGTAATTGGTATGGCAATTCTCAAATAAGGAAAGGAGTTTTAGAGCAGAAACAATAAACGTTAATAATGTATGAGAATTAAAACACATATAAAGTTCATTATTATCTTTGAAAGACAACATAAACTTCAGCCAGGCAAATGTATCAATGTGAAATACAGAAGTAGATGTAGAAATTCCAAGTGGTGGTTTACCCAAGTTAAAAACACTTTAAAAGTCTGTCTCTTTATAGAGATTGTGTCGCCACGACATAATCAGTACATGATGCAGTCGTGAAATTTAACAGGCATGTAGTTACGTTTGAAATGACTCACCATTTGGCAGAGCGGGTGGCTCCCATGAAGTGAAAAGCGTGTGAGGTCCAGTGGCAGTGACCTTGGGTGGGGATTGGTTTTAAGGGGGGGGGGGCAGCTGCTGTCAGGAGTGACAAAGGTAAAGTAGAGGTGCAGCCTCCAGACGAACATGCCTTACAAGAGGAGAAAATAATCGTATTAATTGAAAAATAAATCCTTCATAAACCCACAAATATACTTTTAAAGAACAATACTTCCATCCACCTCCAGAATGAAACTGTACTGTGTAAAGGCTTTTAGGCCACCTGCCATTGCCTCAGTTGATAAACCTGTGTAGTGGATGACAGACTCTCCTCTGCTTTCTTCTCAAGCCATTTCACTTTCTTGAAGGGTTCAAAAGTATTGGGCCCAAAATAATGCATTACTTTCAGCGTCTGCGCAAAATTACCTCTCTACTGGGCCCGTGGTATTAGGCGGAGAACTCTAAGTAAAGCTAGATAGATAGATAGATAGATACTTTATTCATCCCCTAAGGGAAATTCACATTTCCAGCAGCATCCCTGAGCTGAGAACAATACAATAATAAAGCCAAAAGAAAACAATATACAAATACCCAGTGTGACGTGCAAATGCCCACTTTAGCATGTTATATAGATTAACTAAATAGTGCTACACATAATGCAGTAAGATCCAATGTAGGTGGTGTGGTTTAATGTGGGCCTTTACTCTGCCGGGTGGAGTTAAAGAGCCTCATGGCATGAGGAAGAAAAGAACTCTTCAGTCTGTCCGTAGTACAAGACAGTGACAGCAGTCTGTCACTGAAACTGCTCTTCTGTCCGGAGATAATGCTGTGAAGCGGATGCGATGGATTGTCCATGATTGACCTCAGCTTTTTCAGTGCCTGTCTCTCAGCTGCTGTTGTTAGGCTGTCCAGCTCTTTGCCCACAACAGAGCTCGCTTTCCTAGCCAGTTTATTGAGACGAGAGGCATCCTTCTTCTTGATGCTGCCTCCCCAACACGCTGCCGCATAGAAGAGGGCGCTTGCCACTACTGTCTCATAGAATATTTTCAGGAGCTTTTTGCAGATGTTGAAGGAGGCCAGCCTTCTGAGGAAGTAAAGTCGGCTTTGCCCTTTCCTACATAGAGCTTCTGTGTTGGCAGTCCAGTCCAGTTTGTTGTCCAGCTGCACACCCAGGTATTTGTAGGTCTGGACAAATTCTACACATTCTCCCTTGATGGTTACAGGAACCGGGTGAGTTCTGGTTCTCCTGAAGTCCACCACCATCTCTCTGGTCTTGGTGGTGTTTAGGTGCAGGTGGTTTGCGTCGCTCCATCGGACAAAGTCCTGAATCAATTTCCTGTACTCCTCCTCCTGCCCGTTTCTGATACATCCCACGATCGCAGTGTCATCGGCAAACTTTTGCACATGGCAGGACTCAGAGTTGTACTTAAAGTCCGATGTATATAGAATGAATAGGAACGGAGAGAGAACGGTCCCCTGCGGAGATCCTGTGCTGCTAACCACGGTGTCCGATGTACAGCCCCCCTGTTTCACATACTGCGGTCTGCCTGTCAGGTAGTCAGTAATCCATTCTACAAGGTGTGAGCTAACTCCCATCTCTGTCAATTTCCTACTCAGTAGCAGAGGCTGTATGGTATTGAAGGCACTAGAGAAGTCCAAAAATGTAATCCTCACAGCCCCCTTCGCCCTATCCAGGTGAGAGAGGGATCGGTGTAACATGTATAATATAGCATCCTCCACTCCCACCTTCTCCTGGTAAGCAAATTGCAGTGGGTCGATGGCGTGACGGACCTGTAGCCTCAGGTGGTGCAGCAGCAGCCGCTCCATGGTCTTCATCACATGTGATGTCAGGGCGACTGGCCTGAAGTCGTTGAGTTCCTCTGGTCTTGATTTCTTTGGGACTGGGATGATGCAGGATGTTTTCCACAGCTGAGGGACCCTCCCCTGTTCAAGGCTCAGGTTGAAGATGCGCTGTAGAGGGTCTCCCAGCTCAGACGCACAGGCTTTCAGCAGTCGGGGGGATATTCCATCCGGACCAGCTGCCTTGCTGGTTCGTAGCCTTCTCAGCTCCCCACACACCTGGGCTGAAGTTATTTTTAGTGGGGGGATGTCTTCCATGCTAGTGTGCAGAGGGGGAGGGGGAAGGACAGCTGCACAACTCAGGGGTGAGGATGAGGCGGAGTGGTCAAACCTGTTGAAAAAGTTGTTCAACTGGTTGACTCGCCCCACATCTATATCCACAGCCACTCCCTGCTTGGTGCTGCAGCCAGTAATTGTTTTCATCCCTTCCCACACCTCCTTCATGTTGTTGTTCAGCAGCTTTTTCTCCAACTTCCTCCTGTACTGCTCCTTCCCTTTCCGGAGCTGGACTTTGAGCTCCTTCTGTACTCGTTTTAGCTCCTGATGATCACCATTTTTAAAGGCCCTCTTCTTTTGGTTCAGAAGGCACTTGATGTCTCTCGTGATCCAGGGCTTGTTGTTGGCATAGCAGCGTACAGTCTTTGTCGGAACAACATTGTCCATGCAGAACTTAATGTAGTCAGTAGTGCAGTTTGCCATCTCCTCAATGTCACCACTGCTGGACCCTAGCAGGACATCCCAGTCCGTACATCCAAAGCAGTCTCTCAGAGCCTGCTCTGCCTCGGTGGACCATTTTCTAAATGAGCGTGTGGTTGTTGGTAGCCTCCTCACTCTTGGTTTGTACTGTGGTTTAAGCAAACAACAGCATTTGTAGGACCAGATTGTCCCCTAAGGTTTAAATGAAGCTGGTCTAATTCAGGTGGCGCTCCTAAAGTCCGACAGTAAGAGGTTGCACTGACTGTCTCACCGGCTATGTTAGCTGTAATTAGCCAGTAGGAATAGTTGGTGTAAGGGGACAAGCTGACATCTGTGAATGACTCAGGGCCTTGAAAACAATAACATTGGAAGAAATATCAGATATTTAGAAAACATGACATCAACTATAAAAGGGTACGAAGCAGTGTGCACACTTACCAAAGGGATGCTTGCGTTGTAACATGTACACAGGCTGCCAGTCCCTTACGAGAGTGTAGTTGAGAATGTTTGAGTTTGGGGAGTCAGGCTGATGCCAAGTTAGATTAATGGAAGAAGAGATGAGAGCAAGAGCTACAGGGGAAGGTTGCTGAGATGGCTCTGATGGACACAAAATATATTATATTTAATTAAGTAGGCAAACAAAGTCTGCAATTTTTATACACATGTGTGTTTTTATGTTGACAACCAGACCACTACTGCAGCCGTAGACATTCTCTGCACGTTAAAGGCTTGCTCCGTGTTGACAAGCATCGCATTTGTCCCCTGTAACCGAATGTTTACACCCACATACTCCTACATCTGAGGTATAGGATGCATTGACACTACCCAGTGGATCACATGCACATGGTTGGCATCTGGACAGAGCAGTGAGGGCATGTTAATTTTAGGTGGTAAACATGATCAAAGCATTTGTAATCACTTAATTTAGAACTTGAAGTATTATAAACAAATGTAATGTATTCATTCTACCTATTACACAGCTCAGTAGCCTAGATGGTAGTGTGCCCGCTTTGAGACTGGGAGGTCGCTGGTTCGCGCCTCGGCACTGGGAGGTCGCTGGTTCGCGCCTCGGCCGAGTCATACCTAATTGGTATAATGGCGGCGCCCTCTGTTGGCTGCGGCTGCATCGACTCGCTACAACGGGTCAGGTGTATCGACATTTCGTTCTGTGAACATTGTTACAAAGAATGACAATACAAAGGAAATTATTATTATTATTATTATAGACAATGATCAGAACAACCTAAATAGAGTCTAAGATGTGCAGGCTAAAATCCCTTAAAATCAGCTTATTTGTTGCACTGTAGCATTTTGACTGTACAGGGTGTTTTTAAAGTACGTATATCCTTTGAGATGTAAATATCACAAAAAGTACATGATTAAAGCAAGTTACTTTTAAAAGTATTAATGTTGAAGATCGTACAATAGATTCTTCCAAATCTGGATGAGAAATTCAAAAGCATGTGTTTTATATGAAAAATTTGACAAATGTTGGATATGCACACCGCCTGAGATACAGCATACATCAAGTAAGTAATCCAGCTCCTGCCAAACACGCTGAAGCATATTTTGGGTAATGGAATCCAGAAGATCATGATTATTTTTTCCTTTTAAATACAAAGTATCTACTTGTGGTCAGTGCAGGGAAAAACATTCATCCATCCATCCATTATCTGCACCGCTTATCCTCAGTAGGGTCGCGGGGGTGCCGGAGGCCATCCCCGGTGTCTTCGGGCAGTGGGCAGGAGACACCCTGAACTGGTTGCCAGACAGTCACAGGGTTTTGTTTGTTTGTTTGTTTGTTTCTACTAGTCGCGTTTTAAATGTTGCATTACGTTTTTCGAATGGGAGACTGCAAAAATACAGGGATTACTTTACAGGCGGCTAATTTAAAAGGGGAAAAATACACCTTGAATACATCAAATGCATCAGGTATTCTTTGTTAGAATTAAAACATTGCAGATATTACTTTTTAATTAGGAAACGATGCTATCCGTTTTACGATTTGAAGTCATTTTCTTTTCTATTCTTTATGTGCGGTAATAAATAAAAATGTTTTGCTCATTCACACCTAGGGACAATTTGGACCGGATGATTAACCTGACATGCATGTTTTTGGAATGTGGGAGAAAACCGGAGTGCCCGGAAGAAACCCATGCAAGCACGGGGAGAACATGCAAATCCACCGAGGAGGTTCGATCTCATGACCTCAGAACTGAGCCGCACACGCGTTAACCACTGCGCCGCTGTGCTGGCCGAAAAAACAAAACAAAACACTATAATAAATAATTATCTATTGACCATCTACAGTAAGTTTTCTCAAACCAATATTGGTAAAAGCGGTTTCACAAAAACTGGACCGTGTGTGTGCCTAAGTGTGACTAACAGTAAGCAACGTGTCTAGGTCACCAGGCTTGTGTTAACCTCACTGCTGCAGGGCAGTAGTTGATCATCAGGTCAATTACCTCACACTTTCACACTTTTATACACATCCACTATAATCGGCTATTTTAAAGTGTTTTGTCCATATTCACTCATGGGCAGTCTGTCAACGGAATTACACATAGTATTTGACTTACAGTACCTTGCATGCTCTGAAAATTCTGTAAACTATATCCACAGAATGTGTTTATAAATCTTTCAAAGCTACCTTCTCAGGCCCGGGTTGAATCCAAAGAATGTCTCCTGGCAGTGATCGCACTGCCGTCCTCCCACTGAAAGATGGGTGCAAATACACTGGCCGGTTTGGCTTTCACAATGGCGCAGTACTGCCCCCATAGGATGGCAGTCACACTCCAAACATGCGCTAAAATCTTTAGAAAGGTAGAAACCTAATGAGAGCAAAAAAATAGTTTTGAAATTAATATTACAGTATGCTTTTAATTTCCAAACACACCTGGCCGGCATGCGCTGCAGTCTTTTTCATAGCGTGTTGGTGTGCACACACATTGTCCTGTGGCGCCAACACAAACAGAGCCCGCCACTGTTCCTCTTGGGTCACATGTACATGGCACACAAACTGGGAAAGACCCGTCTGATGGGACAGAGTAAAATGTTTAGTATTCCATTTAACCATTTCCCTCTTAAATCGCAGGGTCTTCGTACTCTGCAAATGTGAACTTGTTTTAAAGTAGTTGGTGGCACAAATAGTGCACTGCATCCACCCCCTCTCTACATGGGCACTGTCCAGTCTGCATATGACATACTCCTTCTGGCTCGGTGCCGTTGATGTCACATTTACAAGGTAGACAGCCCAGGGAGTTTTGCCGCTCCAACATGTAATAACCACGACGACAGGAGTCACATAGATGGCCTTCAACGCGTTCCTAGAAGGAGAGGAATACAATTGGATACTGGCACAGTAAAAAACTTTGACATAAGTGGAAAAGAATAATAAGCCTGTTAAATATACCGTAAATTCTGGACTACAAAAAGAGTTTTATTCCATAAATCAGCGTATGCAGCTTTTAACTCATTCAATTTTAGGCGTTTCTCTCAAGTGGGAAGCACATTTTTGCCATTTTGACTCAATTTTGAATGCCTACAGACCATTTAGTTCTGTAGCTCTAGAGCAGGGGTCGGCAATCTATGACACCCATGCCAGCGTTGGCACGCGAAGGGTTAACCAGTGACACGCGAGCGCACAGCAAAATAATAATAATTATTTTTAAATAATGCTCATTTTGACCTGAAGTTTAGACATTTTCAGTTGTGCGCCGTGTTGTTTAGAGGCTTTACGGTAGCGCTCCTCCTCTTCTGCTCCGTGTGTGAGTGTGTGCCTGCACAGCGACTCGCAGAAGAGGAGAAATCCGTGTTTTGACCCAGCCACAGAAACACCGGCGCGCGACAAATGAATGAATAATGACAGCTCCTTCAACGAAAAAATCTCATTCTTTGACTGACGACTGGGGGCTTGTGCAAAAAAATTACTGTGCTGTTTGTGCATTATGCCTCGAGAACGTTGTACCTCGCATATCAAGTGTTAAACGTCATTACCAGACGAAACATGAATTCAAGGCGTAGACATTAATACGCGCTGTGTCCAGGTACGGCAAACAAACACAGACCCTAAAAACCTTTGTCACTGCTAAAAACACCACTACTTAAGCAAGTTATCACATTGCTCACTTCATAAAAGCACAGAAAATCATTTATATCTGAGACCAAATCAGCTGTTATTTCTGTTGCACTTATTTTCAAGTAGCCTTCTGCCTTGTTGCTGTTATTTCAAGTTTTGATATTTTCTGCAATAGGATTTCATTGATGAATGGTATGGCAGCTGTCCATATCACTTGTTTTTGATTGAATTTCATTGTCGATGAAGAATGGTTGATTCAGGTTGATTTTGTGGTAAAAAATTGAAGTCATGGATGTCTACAGGCCTCTCCACATGTTGCTCACATTAATGTTTTAGTTTATTTATGAACAAGAATAGTGGAAGATAAATTGGTCAGTTATACGATTTCAATGTATATCCATGTTGTATATTTGGACTGGTGTAAAATTACAGCTCATTCGGATATAAAAAAAATGTTGTGCGAGTCATTCATCTTGGTGTGGCACACTGATTTACAAGAAAATTTGAAAGTGGCACGCCACACCAAAAAGGTTGCCGACCCCTGCTCTAGAGGCATAAGAGATATCAAAAGAAAAATTGAACAAGGCTACCCCAGGATTTTTACATTCAAATCTAAGACGTTTTAAGACCTATTCAAAACAACATTCAATAAAATTTAAGACCAATCTCGCACCTATTCTGTCATAGAGACGCGGAAGGCAGAGTTGAGGGACCCCGGCACTTGACGCCACACGGCTACAACGGCAGAGACTAAATCCTCGTCCAATGCCGAAGGGGCAGGGAACTTATGGCATAGTTTTGGTTTACAAGGGTGGCTGGACAGCGCTGGCACTGAGGGGAGGACAGGCCCTCGACTTGGCTGCGGCCAGGCCTAGACTAAAGGTGGGACTGTGGCAGCCGTGATCAAGACTGCACGGGGGTCGAGGATGGGGATGGGTGTGAGCCCCTGCCATTGAGTGGACAGGACCGCCCGGTAGAACGCCAAAGAATGCAACGTCGCCAGGGGGACGCGGTGACCACGCAGTGAAACTGAACCCAGCCGGCGATGAACTGGATGCACCGGTGCGTTGGAGCAACTGTTTGCTCTAATCCCTAAAGCCCGCATGCGCTCCGATTCACTTAAGCTCCAGGCCTGCCTGGAGGCAGGGATGGATTTTACGACCAACACATTGCATTTATGTTCAGATATAAATAAATTCAGGGAAAATTAAAAAATAGTTTTACAACACAATGTTCCACATTTTTTTTTATAATTTACTTCTTATAGTTATTGGCTCTATCATGCAGAAAAGACATTTGAGGGTTAAATTTATGACTTGGAGACAAAATGTAATGCCTTTAAGAGCCTAAATTAGCAGTTATCAAATTTAAAGACGTTTTCAACTTTTTAAGAGCAAAGGGGAACCCTTTTAAACCCTCATTTTTCATTACAAAAATATGTATATTTATAACTCTTACTTTTGTTGAGTGAGCAACAGTTGAACATTGCAAAGTTTCTTAAAAATACTCGTTTCCAAGAAAACTTGGAAAACTGAGAAATATGGATTTGTGTGAAAGTACACATCTCAAGCAGAACTTTGACTTTGGTAGGTTTTTGTTTATGTATTTGTGATACATCCAATATCTAAACAAAGTTTTCCATAAACAAAAGCACACTTTGCTTGCAAAATTACATTTTATTACAAGAACACTGAACTTATGCATGAATGCTGTGTGAAATATGTAAGAACACCGATGCTTCCGGTGATGTGATCACATAATTTTGGTCAACATGGCAGTAAATGAAACCTCATACCTCCCAACACCAAACATGACAAAGATGACTTTGTCATCTTTTTTGGAAAGAACGTTTGAAGCAGTAACAATCTGTACTCATCCATGTATTCATTACTCTGACAACACTGCTTCACCATGCCTATACTCGCCATAAGGAGCCGCCTACACACTTAAATCGCTGGATACAGAAAGCAAGATGAGCAAGAGGGGGCTCCTTGATGAGTGGGCAAATATCTGATCAACGCTACTACTGACATTTAATGGTAATTTACTATACTTCAAATAGGCTTGATACTTACTGATAAGCTGCATCAAACACCATACTATTTTTTTTTTTATTAAACTATATATATATATATATATATATATATATATATATATATATATATATATATATATATATATATATATATATATATATATATATATATATGTTTTGGCACAGAGGGACAATGCTTCTGAAAATTTATTTATAAGTTTGGGCATTGAATGCATTAATGAGATGTGTTCTGTAGTCTTACGGAATTTACGGTACTTTGTCTTGTTTTGCTCAATGTTGACGCTGCTAAATTCTATTGTCATGTTGTGGCTGTTCAGATATCAGTTAAGCAAGTTGTCAGGTGGGTTTGAGAAAGAAACAAGAGAAAAGAGAATTGAACTAGGCCTTTACTCGGCCTTTAAAAGTAAATATTTACAAGTTTGTCTTTTGTGGTGGAGGGCGAAGAGTGTCCAAGCGGAAAAAACATCGTTTAGAAGAGTGTTGTGCAGGCGGAAAAAAAATAAACGGCGTGTTAAATCAGAAAGACCTAAAAATATGTTTCAATTAAATAAACCAGTTAAGAGGAGACATTAAATGACAAATTAGAAGTGATTTTGCTAATACTAAAAGGGTATGACGGTACCTAGAGGTACTTAGTAGTAAAAAACAAAAAAAAAAACACGCTAAAGAGCAAGAAATAAATATAATTACTAATTTCCAAAAAATAATATTTTCAAATGAGTTTGAAAACAATTAAAATAACTAAAAAGAAGCAATTAGAGGAACGAGCTTTAAAGGAATGTCCATTGTTTTTACGTAATAGATACTACTCTGATGAGTCTTATCGCAGTTGCAATATTACAGAAAGTAATCGGAAAGTAAACGAGAAAATAAAACAAAAAAGTGTGCCTTCTAAAAAGGCAAGTGATTATTTTAGTCCAATTTATTTGTGGGATCTGTGTGTTTTTTGTTGTGTCTTGTCTCTGTGTATTTTACGTTACCTGTCCTATTCTCCCTGCCTTCCTGTCTTATGATTTTTGTGCCTTAAACATTCAAAAGTGCATTCAGAAGAGCTCACAATTTTTAAAAAGGATTTTTAGGCAAGGTTTACTAGATTATTCAGATTCAGATTCAGATTCAGATCTACTTTATTGTCATTCTAGTACACGTGTATACAGAACGAAATGTCGATGCATCTGACCCCCACAGTTTCCTTGAATGTACAGATATAAATAATGTTGTATTGTATTTTGGCTACGTATAGTATTTTACCATAGTGCCGATAGTGCAAGAAGAGTAGCTAACCAGATGCGCAAAATGGGCAGTCAGGTTAACAAGTCAGGTACACAGTAACATTAACACTGTAACAATAACGCTGTAATTACAATAGTGCAGAGAGCAATGTGCAAGGAGTGGCAAGCTATAAAAAAAAACTGCCAGTAGTGCAAAAGTCAGATTAGCAGCCGTTTAGATTTAAGTTAACTATATGTTAGATTGACCATTTAACAGTCTAATGGCCAGGGGGACTAGACTATTGCGGAGCCTGGTGGTCCTGCACCGCACACTGCAGTACCTCTTCCCAGAGGCTAGCAGAGTGAACAGTCCATGATGGGGGTGAGAGGGGTCCCCGGTAATGTTTTTAGCATGGGATAGGCAGTGCTTCTGGCCAATGTCCTGAATGGAGGGAAGTGTAGTCCCGATTATTTTCTCTGCTGTCCTCGTTACCCTCCTCACACTACCCCAGTCGGTTGCGCTGCAGCCTCCACACCACACAGAGATACAGCTGGTCAGGATACTCTCTATGGTGCCCCTGTAGAATGTAATGAGGGAGGGTGGGGGCAGGTGGGCTCTCCTCATCCTCCGCAGGAAGTACAGGCGCTGCTGTGCCCTCTTAACCAGTGATGCAGTGTTTACGGACCAGGTGAGTTTGTTTGTAATGTGCACCCCTAGGAACTTGATACTGCTGACAACCTCCACAGCCTTGTTGTTGATGCAAAGTGGGGCGTGGTTGGGCTGGTTTTTCCTAAAGTCGACAATGATCTCTTTAGTTTTGTCGACATTCAGGACCAGGTGCAGGTGTCCCTGCACCAGCCTACCAACTGCTCCACCTCCTCTCTGTAGGCCAGGTCGTTGTCATCCCTGATGAGGCCCACCACTGTTGTGTCGTCAGCATACTTCACGATGTGGTTTGTGGCGGACCTAGGGACGCAGTCGTGTGTCATCAAGGTGAACAGCATACGACCACGAGTAAAACAAAAAAGTAAAAATAATTGGTTGGAGGCCAAAAGTGTTCCCAAAAATGTTTCTAGCGGTCCGATTTTTCTTATCTTTTCTTTTAGTTGCAAATCAATAAATTAATGACTTGGAAGACAAGGAAGGACTAAATTATTGAATTTTAAATATATTCATTTAAAATAACGGCATATTAACACAGAGAAAAAGATCGAAAATCATTAACAAATACCTTCTTTTTCAAAAAAAGAGTAGTATTAATTGAAACACAAATCAGTAAGAGAATTCATAATCTGTGATTACATGTCATTCTTCTGTTGAAATGGCAAGAAAGGTACGTTGATTTTGATTGTCTTGAAAAAAAAAGAATTAAACTTTGACATTGTCGATTTTGATAAGCAATTGTAGGCTCTCATCTTTGGCATTATTGATTTTGATAAGTAATTTTACTCTTGTAAAGTGTTAGTTGTTTTCGTGTTAAAATGGGAACATCCCAATCAAAAAATACTAATACATCTGACATAAGATTTATACATAAGCATTTACCAGATACATGTATTTTCTTAACTAAATGGACAAAAAACACGAGTTTGATGGAAAACTCAGAACGTCTTCAATGAAGGAGCTGAGAGAAAAGCTCGAGTCAAAAGAGCGTATTACACCAGAGAATAAAAGAAGACAAATCAATCAGCAATTAGAATGTATAGAAAACACGTTGGAGCAAGTAGAAAAGAGAAAGTGTAAAGAAAAACAAATGAACAAACAGCAGACCAAGGTGCCAGCCATACTGGGAATCAAGCCAGAAGACGAAACGGCGCCAATCCACTGGAGGCAACAACAGCCACACACAGGTCACACACTGAAAGTGAGAAAAAGGAGTCATCAGAAAAGAACAAAACAAATCAAGACCAGAGCCCTGGCTAAGACGTTGGTTGCCCTCACGACAGGAAGCTGAGGAGAAACCTACTACCAAGGTGGAGGACAACAAGACATAAGCCAAAGACGAAGACAATTTTGAGGAGGCCGAGATAGACGAGCACCAGATCTAACCCTCTGCTACAACTGTGGAAAACCAGGACACTTTGTCAGAGAATATTCTCATCCACCCATGGATGTAAACAACAGGCCGCCTCCACACGCACCTGAATATCACTGGGTGGGGCCTAGGTCACCGGGAAACCATCCACGCACCAAAAAGCAAGATTGATGCAAGGTCTGCCAGGTAAGGTTGTAACCTACCTGCCCTCAAGGCGAAGAAGGAACAGGAATCAGAATCCTAAAGGGCGATGAATCACCACCCTCCTTACCACACACCTCAGACCTGGAACCCCTGGGGCCCCAGGAAGGACCCGATCAATCAGAAGAAAAGAACAAAGAACAAAACATGGAAATCGACACAAACTCAGTGTTGGACCTTAGCCATGTATTGGCATTATTACTTCCCGAATTGCACAAACCATATTATGAACTTATCATCCAAGGAAGAAGAGTGTCGTTCCTCTGCGATTCTGGAGAAGACCGACGCATCCTCAAAGACAAGATTCCAGGATTACGATCTGGCCCAAGATGGGTCACCATTGTAGCTGCTGGAGGACAATGGAAATCCTGAAATTCTCCAAAGAAGTAGTGTTTGAAGACAAAGACAGAATCACATAAAGGAGATCTGGAGCTCATCCAATCCATCTCCAGGCAGTGGGCAGGGGACACCCTGAACTGGTTTCCAGCCAATTGCAGGGCTAGCTACTTTGCACATATCATTTATATATAGTATAAACACTTTGGGGCCCAACACTGACCACATGAAATGTCCATGTATGCAGAACAATGATTACACAACTTCACAAACTGTCGCCATATTTTTCCAGTTTATTGTATAATATGTAATGTTTAATGCTTTAAAAAGCATTTTTGAAATGGATGAACACTCCTTTTGCATGTTTTTGTTATCTATTGTTATCAATTACTGCCTGTGTGGTTAATCGGTTAACCCTGAAACCATACTGACTCTCTCCAAACCGATTGTGTTTTTCCAAAAATACATCCATTCTCATGTTGAAAAGCTTTTTTAATATTTCGGAGAATTGTGGCAGTATTGAGACAGATCTATAGTTTGTGAAGTTGTGCTTGCTCCCGGTTTTGAATAGTGGAATGACCATGGCAATTTTCATTTGATTTGGGAATGTACTAGAGAAAAGACAAATTGCAGATGTGCGCTAGTGGTTTTAATATCCCCTCAATGGCCTGCTTGACTAATGACGAATCTATGCCATGGCAGTCTGTAGATGTTTTATTTTTGCTTTTTTGAACAATGTCAATAGTTTCATTTTCCTCAACTTCCCTCAGAAACATTGAATGGGATTCTCCTCGATTAGTTTACACATGTAATCTCCATTCTGCCCTAGATTCTGAATGTTTTTTTTGCCAGTTTAGTACCAATATTTACAGAGAACTGATTTAAACTGCTCGCCACCTCATCCATATTATAATGTTCAATGTTATTTATTACAAAATATTTAGACAAATTATTTTGTTTAGCACCATGTTTTAATTTTGCTTTTTTGAACGTCAATAATTTCATTTTCCTCAAATGCCATCAGAAACATTGAATCGGATTCTCCTCGATTAGTTTACACATGTACTCTCCATTCTGCCCTAGATTCTGAATGTTTTTTGTCAGTTTAGGACCAATAGTTACAGAGAACTGATTAAACTGCTCGCCACCATAACCATATTATAATGTTCAATGTTATTTATTAAAAATATTTAGACAAATAATTTTGTTTAGCACCATGTTTTAATTTTGCTGTTCCCTACGAGGATGAGTAAAGTATCTATCTATCTAATAAATTCCATATCCCCCTTACGTTATTTTTGTTACCCTCTAATGCAGTCCTATAATATTCCTTCTTACTTAATCTTATATTAGTCCATTTATTCGTATCCATTTTATATTTAACTTCAGCACCTTCTGTTCTCTGCTTTATGAAGTTACTATATAGAAATTCTTTCTTTTTAATTGTATTTCATTGACATTTAGTTAACCATTGATTTTTCTTGTATATTTTTCTCTTTTATTATATTCCTTAATGAGACAGAGCTTATTAGATAATGGATATTGTCAGTAATTTATTGTATGCATTGTTGACATCTACTTGACCATATATTTCGTCCCAATCCCCTTCCATTAATTCATATTTTTAATTAGCAATTGCCTCGTCTGTCCTTATTCTGCTGTACTGTTTATGTTGCTATTTCTCTTACACAATAAATGTAATTTACTGTTAATACTGAAAGGTTGTCAGTAATATCCGTTATCAATAACCCACGTGTTGTCTTGTTTTCTTTCGCATTGGTGAATATGTTGTCTATCAGAGTGGCACTACGGGATGTTACTCTACTAGGTCTCGTAATTGTAGGGAAGAGACAATGCATTGAATTCAGATAATCGTCAATACTTTTTTGATTGTTGGGATTTAATACGTCAATGTATGAACAAAAATTAAGATATTTTGTTACCTTTTTTTACTACCATGCTTTCCATCCATTCTGTGAATTTGTCTATTCATGTACCCGGAGATCTATACACACAACTTACAATAATATGTTTTCTTTTTAATACAAATCTGTTTTGTGATACATTCAAATAGATTGTCCACCACCTGCGTCATAGCCCCCTCTGTCTTGAAATTCAAGTTCAGATCAACATATATTGCAACACCACCTGCACTTTTACTTTGTCTGTTGTTGTTAACAAATTCATAGCATTCCATGTCAAAATGCAACCCATTTTTCAGTAATATTCCAAGTATCAGAAATGGCAATTATGTTAAATGGCTGTTTGAATGTACCTACATGTTCCCTAATACTATTAAAATTTGTATATAAACTTCAGCTATTGAAGTGGATTGGAGATAATTTTTCCTTAGCTAGAATGCTTCCATTATACTGATCCTTGCTGTAATATGAACATGTATTGTTTATGGTAGAGAAAAAATTATTGTCTGGATCAATGTATTCTCCTATGCCAGATGTGCTGTTTTCACTGCAGTCAAATGTTGTCAATTCCAGTTGTGCATGTTCCTTTATCCACTGTGCTGCGTATCCATTGTCACCGACTACAGGTTTAACTTTATCCCTGATCATTATGTTTATGTTCATGTTTGTCATGTTACATCCAATCAGTTCCAAGTCCACCCTTGTTTGTCTTGAATTGATGATGATGATGATGATTATTCCAACTTATCCAGTTCCTTCATGAATATGAAGGAACTGGATAAGCTTCGTACCTTGATGAATGCCTTGCAGTTTCTGGTCCATGAACTCCGTATTTTTGTCATCCTCCAGAGATAACGTGCTTTTCTTGCGTTGTCTGTGTTGGCCTTTGTGAGATGTTCATTTATGTAAATATCTGTGCCTTTGAGCAGGCTGCCCTGTTTAAGGAGTGCAACCGTGCTTCCTGTTCACAAATCTGAATGACAGAATGACTGCTGTTTTTTCAGTGCCGCTTCTCTTGGGTAGCAGGTGACGATTCTCAACTTGGTTTGGGTCCATAGCAATCCCTTTGGACTGCAGGAATGCAGTCAGCTGTTGCTCAGTTCACATTAGATTCAACCCGAAGCCCAGTTCCCCCTTGCTACCTGCCATCACCACCCCGGCAAGGGATTGTAGCATAATTGCTCTTCCTGTTTTCATAATATCGTTCATTCTTGTGTATTGTTCAAGATCCACAATCAGACTTTTAAGGAATGCAAGCCGTTTGTCATTTTTTTCCGATTTGCATGCAAAGTACTTTCACATCGTCAACAATGTCCAAAATTTTTTTCTGCTGCGCCTTCAATGCAAAAAAATGTCCTGAGAGATAATAGAGTGATTTTTTTTAACATGGCGGCGCGCATGGATGCTGCAACTAGTTCATGTCCAGCTAACCTTCTATTTACTACCGTTCTCTTACCATTTTTGCTTTCTTTTTTGGACACATTCGTGGCCAATAAGACTTAGAGCCGGGAGGAACTTATTCAATTGGGTGGGCATCTAAATTTCGACGTTTCGGGCACTTTTTATACCACCTATGATATCCCGAACGAGCTACAAAGGGATACGGGATCTCCGCGGTCAGCCACTCCACCTACAAAGCGACAAAGGCGCCGTAAAGACAGAAGGTAGAAGAGGGGTTGTCGTGCGGGGAAGTGTGTGAAGTGTGCGAAGCCGAAGGAGCAAGAAGGACACAAAGATGTGTCTAATTCCACCATTATTTCTTCACCGGTCTTGCCTGTCTACCGACGCCTGAAACTCAACGCAACCGAACGGCGACATCTTGTGACGATCTCTACAAAGACTTAAGCTAAGTTAAACGATTCAGCAAAGCTAAAATTTGGTCTTTTAAATATTAGATCGCTTGCTCCTAAAGCTTTACTTGTTGATAATATTATTTGCGATTACAAACTTAACTTGATTGGTCTATGTGAAACTTAGTTGAGACCGGATGCGTTTTTACCTCTAAATGAGGCTTCTCCTCAAGACTACGTGAGCAGCCATGTAGCACGTCCTTTGAAGAAGGGTGGCGGTGTTGCGCTAATTTCTGAAAAAACGCTCAAATTTACTCCTCGTACCTCTAATAATTACAAGGTGTTCGAGGCTCTTGTTATGCGGTCCTCTCTATTGTCAATTTATGTAGTAGCTATTTATCGCGCACCAGGGCCATATACAGCTTTCTTAGATGAATTCGCTGAACTTTTGTCTGAACTAGTAACCTATGCAGACAAAATTATAATTATGGGGGACTTTAACATTCATATGAACTCCCCACTCAGTTCACTTACTGTTGCGTTTCGGTCTCTCATTGATACATTTGGTTTTGATTTGCCAACTCATAAAGATGGAAACACGCTAGATTCGGTTCTGACTCGAGGAGTTTCAACCTCAAACATGACGGTGTTACCGTGTACTACCGTTATCTCTGATCATTATTTAGTTACATTCGAGGTGCTAGCTAAATGTAGTACTGGAAATGCTGAAGGATTTAGTGGACGCAATATAAGCACTGGCACAGTTTCTGAGCTCTCCGATCTTCTTTCATGAGCAGTTGCGTCCTTTCCTTCATACAAAGGCTCTATCGACTCACTCATGAATGAGTTTAATGCTACCCTGGCTAGTGTCCTGGATTCAGTAGCGCCCATACTGCTTAAATCACGACCTAAAAGACGCACACATTGGTTTACTGATGAAACTAGATCCTTTAAACAAGAATGCAGGGAATCTGAAAGGAAATGGCGCGCTACCAAGCTTGAGGTTTTCCATCAAACCTGGTGTGACAGCTTGTTAAAGTATAAAGCGGCCCTTGCCTCTGCAAAATCAGCCTACCTTTCGAAGGTGATTGCTTCACAAAAGAACAATCCCAAAATCCTTTTCGACACTGTAGCATCGCTTACAAGGCAACAGATTATCCCAGATAGTTCCACCCATTCAGCCCATGACTTAATGGTCTTCTTTAATAAGAAGATTAAATGCATACAGGAAGAAATTGCTAAAGACAGTATTAATACAACACATACTAAAGGGCTGAAATCTATAGATGCACGACATGGTGGCTGTCAAGGAATTTTTTCCCGATTTAGTGATCTGTCACTCGATAATCTTAAACAGGTGGTGAATATGGCCAAACCGACGACTTGCCTGTTCGACCCGCTTCCAGGTTCGCTTATTAAAGGTCTTTTTGGGGTCCTTGGACCTTTAGTTCTAAATATTATTAACATATCACTCTCCTCAGGTGTAGTTCCAGCGGCTTTTAAGTAACTTACACTGAAATGACCCAACCCTGATCCAGAAAGCTTATGTAATTATAGACCTGTGTCAAACCTACTGTTTCTTTCTAAAATACTCGAAAAAGTAGTGGCACAGCAGCTGAATGATTTCATATCCGAGAACAATCTTTTTGAATCAATGCAATCAGGATTCAGGGATAACCACTCTACTGAAACAGCTCTGATTAAGGTAACTAATGATCTCCTACTGGCAATGGACTCTCGCGCTTCATCACTTTTGCTGCTGCTGGACCTTAGTGCTGCTTTTGACACTGTGGACCATATCTTACTAGAGCGGTTGGAAAAATGGATTGGTCTCTCAGGAACTGTCCTCTCATGGTTCAGATCCTACCTCTCAGATAGGACGCACTGTGTTAAATATGGCGAAATGACATCTGAGCCCTTTCGTGTTACCTGTGGTGTTCCGCAGGGTACAGTGCTTGGCCCCCGTTCTTTTCAGCATTTACATGCTTCCATTAGGTGATATTATGCACAAGTATAATATTAATTTCCATTGCTATGCACATAACCCTCAACTATATCTTCCAATGGAGGAATCTGCCACACTTAACTGTGGAAATTTGGAGGTCTGCCTCTCTGAGATAAAAGAATGGATGTCACTCAACTTCTTGCGCCTTAACTCTGAAAAGACTGAAATGTTAGTTATTGGTCCATCTAAATGCAGAGACTTGTTCTCAAAAACGGCTCTGAACATTGACAAATGTAATGTCACCCAGAGTGACTCAGTCAAAAATGTAGGTGTCATATTTGACCCCGATTTGTCCTTTCAAACACACGTTAACAATATTACTAGAACAGCTTTTGCTAAAATTCACCCTATGCTGTCTCGGTCGGATGCGGAGATTATTATTCATGCGTTTGTTACCTCCCGTCTCGATTACTGTCATGCACTACTCTCCGGTCTCCTTAAGTCCAGAATCAAGAGTCTTTAGCTCGTACAAAATGCTGCAGCGAGGCTTTTAACTAGGACAAAAAAGTCTGATCACATCACACCGATTTTGGATAACCTGCATTGGCTCCCTGTTAGCCTAAGATGTGATTTCAAGGTTCTCTTAGTATTATACAAAATCATACATGGACTTCGGCTGGCCAAGCGGAATGCGGCTTCGGCGGTTGCCGAGGCAAAAACTCGGGCATGGGAGGAGTTTGGCGAGGCCATGGAAGCCGACTTCCGAACGGCTTCGAGGAAATTCTGGTCCACCATCCGGCGTTTTAGGGGGGGGGAACGGTGTGCCATCGACACTGTGTATAGTGCCGAAGGGGTGCTGCTGACCTCGACCTGGGACGTTGTGAATCAGTGGGCGGAGTACTTCGAAGACCTCCTCAATCCCACCGGCACGTCTTCCTCTGGGGAAGCAGAGCCTGAGGACTCTGGGTCGGGCTCTCGTATCACTGGGGTTGAAGTCACCGAGGTTGTAAAAAAACTCCTCGGTGGCAGGGCCCCAGGGGTCGATGAGATCCGCCGGACTTCATTAAGGCTCTGGATGTTGTGGGCGTGTCATGGTTGACGCGCCTCTGCAACATCGCGTGGACATCGGGGACAGTGCCTCTGGACTGGCAGACTGGGGTGGTGGTTCTCGTCTTTAAGAAGGGGGACCGGAGAGTGTGTTCCAACTACAGGGGAATCACACTTCTCAGCATCCCTGGTAAGGTCTATTCAGGGGTACTGGAGAGGAGGGTCCGCCAAATCTCGGATTCAGGAGGAACAGTGTGGTTTTCTTCCTGGCCGTGTAACACTGGACCAGCTCTATACACTCTTCAGGGTCTTTGAGGGTGCATGGGAGTTTGCCTGTCCGGTCTACATGTGTTTTGTGGACTCGGAGAAGGCATTCGACCGTGTTCCTCGGGAGGCCCTGTGGGGGGTGTTTCGGGAGTATGGGGTACCGCACAGTCTTATCCGGGCTGTGCGGTCCCTGTATGCCCAGTGCCAGAGTCTGGTCCGCATTGCCGGCAGTAAGTCGGATTCGTTCCCGGTGAGGGTTGGGCTCCGCCAGGGCTGCCCTGTGTCACCGATTCTGTTCATAACTTTTATGGACAGAATTTCTAGGCGCAGCATTGGGGGGGATGGAGTCCGGTTTGAGGGCCTCAGCATTGCGTCACTGCTTTTTGCAGATGACGTGATGCTGTTGGCTTCCTCAGGCCGTGATCTTCAGCTCTCGCTGGAGCGATTGGCAGCCGAGTGTGAAGCGGCCGGGATGGGGATCAGCACCTCCAAGTCCAAGGCCATGGTTCTCAGTCGGAAAAGGGTGGTATGCTCCCTCCGGGTCGGGGAGGAGGTCTTGCCCCAAGTGGAGGAGTTCAAGTATCTTGGGGTCTTGTTCTCAAGTGAGGGTAGGATGGAACGGGAGATCGACAGACGGGTCGGTGCAGCGTCTGCCGTAATTTGGACCCTGTACCGGTCCGTCGTGGTGAAGAGGGAGCTGAGCCGAAAGGCAAAGCTCTCGATCTACCGGTCAATCTACGTTCCTACCCTCACCTATAGTCATGAACTTTGGGTCATGACCGAAAGAACTCGATCCCGGATACAAGTAGCCGAAATGAGTTTCCTCCGCAGGGTGGCTGGGTTCTCCCTTAGAGATAAGGTGAGAAGCTCAGTCATCCAGGAGGGACTCGGTGTAGAGCCACTGCTCCTCCGCGTTGAGAGGAGCCAGTTGAGGTGGCTCGGGCATCTAATAAGGATGGGTGTTCCGGGCATGTCCCACCGGCAGGAGGCCCCGGGGGCGGCCCAGGACACGTTGGAGAGACTATGTCTCTCGGCTGGCTTGGGAACGCCTCGGGGTCCCGTCGGATGAGCTGGAGGAGGTGGCTGGGGATAGGGACGTCTGGGCTTCCCTTTTAACGCTGCTGCCCCCACGACCCGACCTCGGATAAGCGGAAGACAATGGATGGATGGATGGATACATGGACTTGCTCCCTCATATCTTTAAGATCTGATTTCCCCCTATGTTCCGGTCCGAAGCCTTCGTTCTGAGAGCGCTTGTCTTCTGGTGATCCCAAGAGCCAAGAAGTGTTCCGCTGGTTTGAGAGCGTTCTCCATCCGGGCACCGGTGCTGTGGAATGCTCTTCCCCCTGAGATCCGATCTGCAACCTCAGTGGAAATGTTTAAATCTAAGCTTAAAACACACTTCTACTCTATAACATATGAATAACCTATACTTTTCGTGGACAATGTCTCTGTATTATTTGTGATTGCAACATCATTTGCTGTCTGGTAATCCTGAAAGGGGAATGCCACATGTGCGGTCCCTTCTGAAGGTTTCTTCATTTTCCTCATGTATAGGTTTTTGAGTTTTTCCTTGCCCTCATGTTGGTTCCAGATCAGGGGATGGTGTAATAATAGTCTGAAAAAATAGTCTGTGTAATAACCTGTGAAGCCCTTTGAGACCCTTTGTGATTAAGGGCTATACAAATAAAAATGACTTGACTTGACTTGACTCAGAGGAGACAGTAAGGGTTTTTTTTCGGCCCCATATCCGTCTTTTGGAATTGGCCGACAATTGTCAACTCAATCAGCTGTTAGCCGACAGCTAATCAACTCGCCGGTACTCTCTTGACTTTCAGAGTAACGTTCTCCTTTTGGGGGTCCAGCAAATGACACGTTAAGACAGTAGTTCCAAGACCTTTGCAGCGTTTTCAAAAACGTGGCCTGATCTGTGAATGCAACAATCCAATTATCCGGTGAAGAAGGCGGTCAGCCTTACATGGAGGTTGGTTAAAGACCTGTATCAAGTGAACCAGGCAGTCAAGTCAAGAGCTCCGTGTGTTCTGGATCCCCACAACTTGCTGAATGAACTGAGCTCTAAACAACAGTGGTTCACAGTGATCGACTTGTCAAATTACTTTTCCTCCATTCCACTCCACCCCACGGCGAGGTACTGGTTTGGGTTTACTTTCTCGGGAAAAAGGTACACCTACACACGAGTTCCCCAAGGATATTGTGATAGCCCAACAATATCCTCCCAAAAAAATCACTGCATGCGTCAGCAAATATGACACTCAGATCTTAATCTATGTTGATGATATTCTGGTGGCAAGTCCATCCAAAGAAGAGAACGTGGAACAAGTGATGCAGATGTTCAGACACCTAACAGAAACCGGAAACAAAGCTTCATTTCAAAACTACTACTTTGTCAAGAACAATAGATTTTTCTGGGACGCAACTTATCGAAGAAGGGGCGGAGCCTGACTGAAGCAAGGCAAGAGTCTGTGCAAGACTGCCAAAGAACAGGGACAAAGAAACAAATGATGGCCTTTTTGGACTTAGCTTACACTGCATCATTGGTTAAGCTTACCGTAAATAATTAGCTCCTCAACAGGAGGGATACTCTTTATCTTTCAAGGTCAGTTGGGCAGCTGGCCTTATACTTTAACTTTCCTTTCTCATTTATTATGATAGTTTGACACCTAGCGACCAGAATTATATCATTTAATGTTTTGAATAAATGGGAAAGTAGTTATCGGATGTTTGTTAATTTTCTCCGGGCCGATCTTAGAAGCAGATCTAAGGGACAACTCAGGAGGGATGCACCTCGGATGAAAGGGCTACCCAACTCAATCTCTGACTCAGTGTGTTTCTTTCTTTACCTGAAAGTTATTTATTTTTTAATACAATCTCAAGTTTCAACCTTGACAATTACTCACCTTGTTTTAAAGTCAATATTGTTTCAACAATAATTTATATAATCATGTGACCAACTGTGACATTTCTGATCCTTCACCATTGTGATTTGGGCAACACTGTGCAACATAATTGATGACAAAAAAGCAAAATGTGTCCACCTGCCTTGCACACACATTGGCCTGTGTGAGGATTGCAGTCTGTGCCAGGTACTGTTCCATCCTTTGAGCAGTTGCAATGGGTGCAGATTCCTTCAGGCCTCAGACCAGTCAGGCCACGGCGGCATGAATCACAGCGTTGGCCTCCCACCCCAGGCTTACATTCACACTGCCCTCCCTCAGGCTCACAGAATGAGCTGAGGGATCCTATGGGGTCACAACTACATGGGATACAGCCGTCTGCATGGGACAGGTTCCAATAACCAAATTCACAACGGTTGCACAATAAACCTGAGAGGAGAGCAAAAGGAAAGGTGTTGAATTGGTCTCTGATTTCAATTACTTGTGCATGCATATCGTATGAGGCTAAGTGTGAGAACAAGAGAAATAGTGGTGGAGTGTATAAAACTGCCATCATTAGGCCTGGGCCCTTTACATATGATGGATCACTTACCTAAGGCCAAACACTTAATTTCACAGAGCAGATAATAAATAAATTAAAGTACTAAAAAGAATGTAATGGGGTAAGGGGATGTGATGGAGGAATACAGAGAAGGGTGGAATTACTTAAAAAATGCCCACTGTTATGATCTAGGACTATTTTGTGTTAAACAATAAAAGGTGAGGACTTTTTGACATCTTAAGATGCAATCTGCCCTACTCATAAGACAATGTACACAGAAAAGACATCCTCTTCAAATAACTAAGTATGAATAAAATTTCACCTGATAAAGAAATATTGTATTCGAAATTAAGTGACCAAATAACTTGGTATAACCCTCATGTTGTGTTAGGAATTGGCACCACTACCATTAGCGGGTGAATTTTGACCTGGGGTATTACTCAATCATGACCACCAAAAAGAAAGGAGTATCGCTCAATATACAGTAGTTAATACAACATCCTTAAAATATTACAGTAAATGCATTCATAACCATATATTCCTATTGCGATTAGAACTTATGCCCCCTGAAACACATGATTTATTACATTTAATAACCCTGATACAGGTCACTGGAGACCCTAACACAACATAAGGGACATACCAACTGATGCCCCATTGGAAATTCTGTGTTTGAAAAACAAGAATATTTATTGCATTTTTCACCGGGGTCTTTTATTTTGTTTGTTTTCAGATTGGACAGAATACTTTTGTCAGATAATATACTATAAAACCTGTGATGTCATCACTCACACAAACAGAGTAGCGCATTAAAAAAATTACATGATATAAAATTCAGATACAGGGATCATCATTCAAAAGTATTCCAAATATTTTGATTGTTTAAATGATCACTTAATAATGGCAAACTAAATCATACTGGAAGAGGTCTCGCCGCAGCAATAGAAGCAGGCTAGTTAATGTGTGATATGTGGAGAGAGTGTGCAGGGCTTATTTGAATATGCCATACGTATTCCATGACAGGCAATCTGTCCCTAAATGGATGCCTGGGGGCAACACAGTCCCCACAGCCGTTTATGAAGGCCCCTATGTTCATATATACTGGGTATAAATGTGTATGCGTGCACAGTGTATATTAGAGCAATTGCACTGGGTTGCACGTGGGTGTGTGTTGTGTGTTCATGTGTGTGTCCTGTTCTGCTAAGTGGCAGACACTTGGCATTACCCCCAGTGCTCCCACTTTAATGACTTTATAGATATGAGGATTTCTCAGCATAGATCATATTTCAGACCAACAGGCACACTAAAAAATGGTAACTGATTATGTGAGCGGCGGTAATGTAAAGAATTCATGATATACGGCATTGTAGCAGACCTTCACAATAAAATGATATCATAATTACAGAATTTAGGACGACAGTCTTGTATCAAAAAACCATTACGTCATGACCTGGGAAAAGATAACACTGAAAAAAAAGTTAAAGTACCCAAAATAAAACAAGCACTATGAGAGCTGGCAAACCTCACATACTCAAGGTATGGAAGGCCTAAAGCTGCGATTATAACCTTAGAGTTTTTAAATTGCAGAGCAGACTGTTTAACAACCACTGCCCGTGTTGTACTTGTGTGTGTATTTTGAGGATATGACCCAGCCCTTTTATCAGTAGCCAGCTTGTTAACAGGCTCATGCATCACCATTTCAAACACTACTATATATACACTGCACCCTGGCACCACACTTATAGTGTGCGTCTGAAAGCATACCAGCCTGTACACATTCCGTTTGCATCCCTCTGAAGCGTGCCAGCCTTTTCTCTGTTAAAAGTATCAGCTTGGTGGTAATAAATTGCCATAATCAAATCTCATTTCGGAAAAATACCTGTGGGAGCGAGCAAAAAAATAAGGACAGAAGAAAGGGAAGGCGAAGTAGTGTAAGAAGGGATGGGAGGGGGTGGATACAAGGGGCTGGAGCAGTTTGTTCTAATCAACTTGGCATTGAATTAGAGAATTAAACAGTGGCTAAGTCCTTGATGGAATGCACTCACTGCCACGGAAAAAAAAAAAAAACGCACAGAAAAAGGATACAGCTCGTCAAAAACAAAATTGCACAAACACAACCGCCTGCTTTCCCTTTCACATAGACTTTAACGATATTACACACATTTGCAACTTTGCACATTAAACACACACACATGAGCGTGGGGCCCTTGATAGCGAGGCTTAACAATAACCACGATGCGTTGAGTTGAGGGGCGCCGGACGATTTTGCATTTTATAAGCAGATGCTCTTCAAAGACACACAGGGGAGAGAGTGAAACCATTTATCACAAAGAGACGCACAACGGCTGCAAACACCGCCAGCGGAAAAGCCTGTTTATTTGGGCTGGCATAACACTTTGGGTTATGGATGTGTGTGTTTATAAAAGGGTATACACGCAAGCTTAGTTTGAGGTCACCTGCAGTTTATCTACATTAGCCTGCGTAATCAATGACAGAACAACCAACGTATTAATTGATATTATTGTATTGGATGTAATTTGAGCAGACCATGTATACATTTTTTTTTAAATTGCTTAGGTTAGAGCCGTGAATGTTTTGGAGCATTGAACCTTTTGAGGAAAGGCTGGGACTGCTTTGAACTGGTCACGGGTCAAACTTGCAATGCTTATTAAACATTTATTGACAGTTTGGAAACTTCATATATTCCGTTGTGTGTTTTTTGGAATATGACAATTAGTCAAATAACACGCAGATGCAGACAACAATTTTAGCCCTGTATCTCTTGACTGCAATATTTAAAACGATACATTCTGAAAAAAAACATTACTTGAAAGTTGCAAAAAAGATTTTACCTCAAACTGCCTCCATAAGTGCCAAACTTATGAAAGTACAGTATCCATAAAAACTAAAAAATAAATTCAAGCAATTTTTTCTCAAATGTTCCATTAGAAATTGGAAACATCAGGGACAAAAAGAGTCATGTAAAGTATGAACAATGAAATGATCATAATCATGGCTCAATTTACACACAAGTAAGTTTAATTTGCATGAAATCTGGACTTTCTAACATATCTGACATAATTTCAGAAAATTTAAGTTATATTTATTTGTAAAGCTAAATCACAGAAGTCTCAAAGGGCTACACAAGCCCACAGTTTGCAGATGTGAATAAAGGCAAAGAAAAAAACAGATATGCGGGAATCCTCCTTGCTATTAAACCGTGCTCCAATAGACGTTGAAAAACACAAGTAACTGACTTCCTTTAGGTGTGTCCACTTTGGGCCCCCGTCCTGTGCAATGCTCTGCCTCCTCAGTCAAGTCTTTCTCACTGCACTGCGCGTAATCGGCATATCGGCCACCTACACATTACCATACGGTGTCATACGGTGGATACAGAAAGAAAAACTAGGCACCGAGTGTGTTGACAAAGAACAAACAATGCCAATCCTACCAGCTAGTGATGATTTTTTTCATACTGAAATGATTCCCAGGGGCTTAATACATAAGGATTAGCAGCGGCAAAGCCTTTATAACATTCAAAAATAAAAAATAAAAAACAAAACAAAATGTATGTTTACGTTTTGGCATTTGGGGACAATGCTTTTAAAAACGTATTTATATGTATGGCAATGAATGAGTTATGGGCTATACCAATAAATGCGACTTGACTTGTGGCAAACAGAAAGTGGATGTTGGTGCCAATGAAATGACAGTTATACAATACAGATTTGTAATTGAATTAATGAAAGCTAATTATTTATTCAATAATGAAGAGAAATGCTAACCAGTTATGTCATCTCCCTGTGAATAATATTTTGGGTCTTAATTTTTGTACTTATTAGGTCCCCATGTCTATTTTAAGTGGCTGATGAGTGAACGTACCTGTCACATGAGATTTGCAGTGACACTGCCCTGTATGCTGGTTGCAGCTGGCAACACTTCCTATGGAGAATCTTACTGTCCCCATGTCACTGCAGTTACAGCGAGTGCAGCCATCTGGATTGGAAGCTTGAAGGTGGTACTAGCCAGGTAAGCAGTCCGCGCAGCGCCGCCCCTCCACAGCTGCCTTACACTGACACCGACCTCCAACCTGAGGTGTGAAATGCAGGGAATGTCTGTGATTCTAAGTAATGGCGCAATGGCAAAAAAAAGACACTTATTGATTCAACCTCAACCCTTATTTCCAAACAAATTACATTTCCAGCCATGACAAGTGAAACGGTCACATGTCAAATCAATGTGTTACCTGAAAAAAATCAGCGCTGCCATTGACAGTTCCAGCGGTGTGACAATCACAGGGCTGGCACACATGGACTGAAGAGGGATCTGACTGTTCCAGCCTAAAAAAGGCACGTATACAGAGTTCCTCAGTTCTTACCTAGAAAGGAGAGAGAGAAAAATGTGTAAATGTAAAATAAAATAAAAAGAGAACTGAAGACATGTATGATTGAATGTATGAATAAATTAAAAACTAAGCCAGTAATTTAAATATACCCTATTTTCAACACTATAAGGCGCACCCCCCCAAAATAGTCTATTTATAAGGCACAACATCCTATAAGACACAGGAAATCGAGACTACCATAAGAGCTTCCATGAGGGGGGGTACATATTTATTCAATGCATTAGAATGTGCAACTGACCGAAATCACAAAATTTGTATGAATGGGAATCCAATCCCTGTTGTGGTGGTCAGAGCGCCGACACATTACCACTAGACCACCAGAGGCAAATATGACACACGGAATGCCATTAGAACTTCTCCAAATATGACACTATTTTTATTCAGTGCCAAAACTCTGACTTGCATAGTGCACTCTGATGGGTTAAACAGTCTCTCCAGTCCTTCACCTGTGCTTCAATAATCTCTTAATGTAATATGTATGTGTATGTTAAAGAGCTAGTATAATATTTTGGATAAAGACTGTTTTCTCTATTTTCGAACATCCGTGGAGAGTCTTACCTATTAAAATGCACAATGCAAATCAGTGTTCCTTGCACCATAAAAATAGTGTGATACTGAGATAATGTATATGGCATCGTCGTATGTCATTTGTAACACTAGTGGTAAAATGCCTCTCACCGCTTCTTCTCAGGTAAGAATCTCGTTCCTTGCAAAGTTTTGCAATATGAGGTCAGCAATGTTTATCGATTTAATCAATAATCACACAATCATTGCTCTATATAGTATTACCTCCAAACCTTGTATGGTAACGCATTTCTATAATTACTGTGTGCATTTTCGACCTTATCCGCTGTATTCACGCACCAGGTTATAAGGTGCATCTTCAAATTCCTGGCAAAATTTGGGTTTTTGGGTGCGCCTTATATAGTCTGGAAAATATGGTAACTTTAACTATCTCATTTGTCTCCGAAAAAAAACAACAACAACAGTACTGCTGAATTTTTACAGTACCCATTGTATTATGCATGCAATTGTCACAAATTCCTCCTCCTCCCAAATATTTTTCTGCAGGTTGGTTATCAGCCTGGGCATCATAGTGACAGGAGAGGGCGTGGCCGTGACACTGCCATCGTCGGCAATTCATTGGCTGGAGTTGATCACCTGGCCGGAATGGTTTGTTATTGTAGAGCGGTGCACAATGCTGGCACTGCAAAGGATATACGTAATAATATATAATGAATTTGAAAGTGAAAATGTACAAAAACGCACATTCCCTTCCCTGGAATATTTTAATGTTGAAATCAGCATAAAGGGTGTTAATCACAAAACAATAGATGTGCACTGTAGATTGTAAATTAGCATTTCAATCTAAGGAATAATCGTGCAAAATCATCACAGAGGAACACTAATTTCAGGGTGTGCTTGTGTGTGTACTGTATATGTACAGGTAGACGGGATTATAAAATAGAAAAAATACTCTGGCAAAGTGCAGGAGATGTGAGAAACTGCAAGTACAATGCCTTTGATTTTGTTCAGCAGTCAGTACAAATTATGGTGGACAAGGGGGGCATCAGATAGACGAATTAAAAATGTATAAAAAAACGAGGAGTTCCTCCATTACATGACAAATGCAGACCTGCACTGGCCCTATTAGGTATGACATGAAGAGGAAGAGGACTGTGGGAGGACAGTTGAGAGGAATGGGGGTAGGGTTGGCAGTGATTATGTATGAGGGTGAGGAAGAAACTGATGTTATTTTGAAAATAAAATAGGTTAATAAATTATAATTAATTACAGTAATAAAAAGGACGATACTGTGTGTCCAAAATGGGAGACACTACTTGGATCAATTTGGCCTATTTTTCTGACTCGTTTTAACAAAACGGCCCAATTGTTTGGGTGGTTCCCAACAAAATGACCCCAGCTGCTAAGTGACAAATGAACTGACTTTGTGGGTAGTTATTTTAGACAAATATATAGAGAGTATTAGCTTGGACAAAAAATATAACATACACCCATCGTTCCATTATCTGCACCGCTTATCCTCAGTAGGGTCGCGGGGGTGCTGGAGCCCATCCCAGCTATCTTCGGGCAGTGGGCAGGGGACACCCTGAACCGGTTGCCAGCCAGTGGCAGGGCACACAGAGACTGACAAGTCACTCGCTCATTTACACCTAGGGACAATTTGGACCGGCCAATTAACCTGACATGCATGTTTTTGGAATGTGGGAGGAAACCGGAGTGCCTGGAGGAAACCCACACTAGCATGGGGAGAACATGCAAACTCCACACAGGAGGTTCGATCTCATGACCTCAGAAGTGTGCCGCACACGCGCTAACCACTGCGCCGCCATGCTGCCCATATAACATACAATCGGTATTTAAATATATATATATATATATATATATATATATATATATATATATATATATATAAATATACATATATACATTTATATATACATACATATACATATATACCTATATATACATACATACATATATATGTATACACATACATACATACATACATACATACATACATACATACATACACAGTGCATCCGGAAAGCATTCACAGCGCTTCACTTTTTCCACATTTGGTTATGTTACAGCCTCATTCCAAATTGTATTAATTTAATCTCTTATCTCAAAATTCTACACAAAATACTCCATTATGACAATGTGAAAAATTTGTCTTTTTACTTTTTTTGAAATTATTAAAAATAGAAAACTAAGAAATCACATTTACATAAGTATTCACAGCCTTTGCTTGATACTTTGTTGATCCACCTTTGGCAGCAAATACAGCCTCAAGTCTTTTTGAATATGATCCCACAAGTTTAGCACACCTATCTTTAGTCAGTTTTGCCCATTCTTCTTTGCAATAAGTCTCAAGCTCAATCAGGTTGGATGGGAGACGTTTGTGCACAGCCATTTTCAGATCTCTCCAGAGATGTTCGATCGGATTCAAGTCTGGACTCTGGCTGGGCCACTCCAGGACATTCACGGAGTGGTTCTGAAGCCAATCTTTTGAGATCTTGGCTGTGTGCTTTGGGTCGTTGTCCTGCTGAAAAATGAACCTTTGCCCCAGCCTCAGGTCAAGAGCGCTCTGGAGCAGGTTTTCATCCAGGATATCTCTATATATTGCTGCATTCATTTTTCCTTCTATCCTGACTAGTCTGCCAGTTCCTGCTGCTGAAAAACATCACCACAGCATGATGCTGCCACCACCATGCTTCACTGTAGGGATGGTATTGGCCTGGTGATGAGCGGTGCCTGGTTTCCTCCAAACATGGCGCCTGGCATTCACACCAAAGAGTTCAATCTTTGTCTCATCAGACGAGAGAATTTTGTTTCTCATGGTCTGAGAGTCATTCAGGTGCTTTTTGGCAAAATCCAGACGGGCTTCCATGTTCCTTTTACTAAGGAGTGGCTTTAGTCTGGCCACTCTACCATAGGGGCCTGATTGGTGGATTGCTGCAGAGATGGTTGTCCTTCTGGAAGGCTCTCTTCTCTCCACAAAGGAAAGCTGGAGCTCTGACAGAGTGACCATCGGGTTCTTGGTCACCTCCCTGAATAAGGCCCCTCTTCCCCGATCGCTCAGTTTAGAAGGCCGGCCAACTCTAGGAAGAGTCCTGGTGGTTCCAAATGTCTTCCAATTACGAATAATGGAGGCCACTGTGCTCATTGGGACCTTCAAAGCAGCAAACATTTTTCTGTATCCTTTCCCAGATTTGTGCCTCAAGATAATCCTGTCTCGCAGGTCTACAGACAGTTCTTTTGAATTCATGCTTGGGGTTTGTGCTCTGGCATGCACACTCAACTGTGGGACCTTATATAAACAGGTGTGTTCCTTTCCAAATCATGTCCAATCAACTGAATTTACTTGACTTGACTAGGATATACACATACATACATACACACATATATATATATATATATATATATATATATATATATATATATATATATATATATATATATATATATATATATATATATATATATATATATATGTATATACTGTACATACATACATACATACATACATACATACACATACACGTACATACATACATATATATATATATATATATATATATATATATATATATATACATACATATATACATACATACATACATAGCCCGGAAGAGAAGCTCAACACTAAGGAGCCATATTGGAGAGAGTTCCAGGACGTTGTGAAAAAAGCCCGATCATCATCTGCCCCAGGACCCAGCGGTATACCTTACAAAGTGTACAAGAGATGTCCATTACTTCTACGTAGGCTGTGGAAGCTACTGCGGAGAATTTGAATAAAGGGCGTAATCCCAACATCCTGGAAGAGAGCGGATGGGTGCTTTGTGCCTAAGGAAAAGGACTCATCTGACATAAGCCAATTCCGTACCATTTCTCTACTAAGTGTTGAATGTAAGATATTTTTCTCAGTCCTGGCACAGAGGCTGACAACGTACATGGTCAAGAACAAATATATCGACACATCAATCCAGAAAGGTGGCATCCCAGGGTCCTCTGGATGTCTGGAGCACACAAGCATCATCAGCCAGTTGATCCGCGAGGCCAAAGAAAGTAAAGGAGACTTAACAGTCGTCTGGCTAGACTTGGCCGATGCATATGGGTCAATTCCCCATGATCTCATCAACACTGCAATGGAGCATTACCTTATCCCACAGCACAAAAGGGGAATGATCACCTCCTACTTCAGTGGATTCATGTTTCGGTTCCAAACCACCCAGTTTACCACCCAGTGGCAAGACTTGGAGAAGGGGATCGTCACGGGGTGCACCATCTCCCCCATCCTGTTCGTTATGAACATGAATCTACTCATCACTGACGCGGTGAAGGAGACCAGAGGGCCAATGACGAGGTCTGGCATATGTCAACCTCCTTTGAGATGCTTTATGGACGACCTCACTATTACAGTGACCCATCTGCAAGCAACATGGATCCTGAAGGCACTGGACGAGGTAGCAACCTGAGCTGGGATGAAATACAAGTCTAGAAAGTCAAGAAGCATGGTGATCAGGAGCGGGAAGGTCACAAGCAGGTTCCAACTTCGAATCCAAGGAGAAAACATACCATCAATCAAAGATAACCCAATAAAATGCCTCGGAAAGTGGTACGATTCATCTCTGGGCAAGAGGGGCAGCGTTCTCAGGACAGTGGAGCAGGCTAATGAGTGGCTGCAAAGGATTGAGCGATCAGGACTACCAGGCAAGTTCAAGACTTGGTTGTTCCAGTACGGTCTGCTACCAAGACTGCTGTGGCTGCTCATTATCTATGAAATCTCTATGACGGCGGTCGAAGGAATAGAGAGGAGGGCAAATAAACATCTCCGCAGGTGGCTTGGTGTTCCACCAAGCTTCACATCATTAGGGCTTTATATCAGGTCGGGGCAGCTGCAGTTTCCCCTGTCTTCGGTAGTGGAAGAGTTCAAGGTGGCCAAGTGTAGGGCGGTCATGATGCTCAACGATTCTAGCGACGAGATGGTTAGGGGCGCGGGCGTGATTACAAGATCGGGGCGTAAATGGGAAGCAGACAGCCAAGTACATCAGGCAGAAGGCAGGCTGAGGTTGAAAGATCTCATCGGAAATGCATGCGTAGGGCGTCAGGGATTAGGGTCTACTCATTTCCAGCAATGGTCAAAAGCTGATCCAAGGCAGAGGAGAGACATGGTGCAGGCCGAGGTCCGTCAACTGGAGGAGGAAGGCAGGTGGTCCAGGGCAGTGGAGCTTCGAGTCCAAAGAGCCTGGACGAAGTGGGACCTACCAAAGCGAAGGATCACCTGGCCAGAACTCTGGAGGTTGGAACCGTTCCGGATCTCTTTCTTGCTCCGGTCAGTGTACGATACTCTTCCAACACCAACAAACCTGTACAGGTGGGGATTGAGGGAGGACCCAACATGCAGGCTATGTGGTGGGAGAGGGACACTGGCGCATATTCCGGCAGGATGCCAGATTGTTCTTAGCCAGGGCAGATACCGCTGGCGCCATGACAAGGTCCTCGGTGCACTGGCTTACATCTTGGAGCAGGAAAGGCGGAAGAAGCACCAACGTCAACCCAGTCCAATACATTCCATCCAGTTCGTCAGGGAAGGGGAGAAACCAGCATCCTCCAAGAAGACCAAAAAGAGCCTCCTGCAAACAGCACCAGCGTGGGAGATGAAGGTAGACCTGGGAAGGAAATTACACTTTCCCCAAGTAGTCCAAACTTCCTTGAGGCCAGACGTCGTTTTTTGGTCAGAAGAGGCTAAAAAATCATCCTGATTGAGCTAACTGTACCATGGAAAGAAGGATGCAGCGAAGCCCATGAAAGGAAAAACACCAAATATCAAGAACTGGTCCAACAGTGCAGGGACAAGGGATGGCAGACCTGGCTATTCCCAGTGGAGGTCGGGTGCAGGGGCTTCCCAGCACAGTCTGTATGGAACATATTAACAGCTCTGGGAAAAAGTGGAAGGGAGAGAAAGGCAGCTGCCAAAAGGGTGGGGGAAGCCTCTTGTTGGCTCTGGAGTAGGAGATAGGAGTTTAGCTGGGGACCAGGAGAAGATGGGCAGGGTCGAAACGCCCAGTGACTGTTGGATACCAGCTGACGACATCTTCTCCTGGTTGAAGGCTACAGTCACTGTTCGAGTGACTGCAGAAGTTGCACTGATTAGAAGTGTATGTAATAGTATACATATACATAGATACATACATACACATATAAATAAATAAATATATATATATATATATATATATATATATATATATATATATATATATATACATATATATACACATACATACATACATACATATATACATACATATATATACATACACATACATACACATACACATACACATATAGATACATACATACATACATATACACATACATACTTACCGTATTTTCCGCACTATAAGGCGCACCTAAAAGTCTTAATTTTTTTCAAAAGCTGACCATGCCCCTTATAATACAGTGCGCCCTATATATGGCTCAATATTAAATCACAAGGTCTCGCAATTTACGCAATAGCCGCCGACTCCATTTTCCCCCGAACGTGGAGTAGTCCGTGGTGTATGCTGGGATTTATATACCGGCGTTTCATTGGCTAACCAATGTGTCAATCATCATTTGAATCGATCGCTATTGGCTAAACTTATTCGGAGCCTCGGATTGGCTAGAGAGCCAAAACAAACCCTGCAATTGGCCAAAAAAGATGTGTCAATCATCCGTTAAATCGATCGCTATTGGCTAAACTTATTCGGAGCCTCGGATTGGCTAGAGGGCCAAAACAAACCCAGCAATTGGCAGAAAAAGATGTGTCAATCATCCGTTAAATCTATCGCTATTGGCTGAAGTTATTCGGAGCCTCGGATTGGCTAGAGGGCCAAAACAAACCCTGCAATTGGCCGAAAAAGATGACTGAATAGCAAGCTTGCTAAAGTACGCCATAAAGAAACATGTTTCATTAGTCTGTATTTGTAAATATTTTACTCTCCTGGATTTACTACACTCACGGTTGTAAAAAGACCATGGTTGCGTATCATTATTGAACGTGAGAACTTAGGTGAGCTATGCGGCTTTATATTTTCCCGGTATCTTGTTTTAGCACGATCTTGATGTTGCTGTGATGAGTTGAGTGAATTAAACTCAATTCCAAGTGTTTATTGTCATATGCACAGTAAAGTTGCGAGCGAAAAAGAAAATAGAAACTAAGGAATGGTTGGCATTTCTTGAATCCCAAGAATTTAACCCTCTGAATGATATTTGAAACGATGCATTTGGGTGACATCGTACGGACAACGCATCCGCACGTGTGGGGTGGTAGCATCTTGCTTTGGGGGTGTTTTTTTGCACATGGAACAGGACGAGTGCATTGCATTAACGAGAGGATGATTGGGGCCGTGAATTGTGAGATTTTGGGGAACCACCTCCTTCCCTCAGTCAGAGCATTGAAGATGGGTCGTGGCTGGGTATTCCAACACGACAACGACCATGAAAACCCAAGGAGTGGCCCTATAGGAAGCATATCAAGGTTTTAGCATTGCCCAGCCAGCCTACAGACCTGAACCGAATCAAATTCTTTGGAGGGAGCTCAAACTCCGTGTGTGTTATCGACAGCCCAGAAACCTGACTGATCTAGAGAAGATCTGTGTGGAGGAGTGGGCCAAGATCCCTCCTGCAGTGTGTGCAAACCTAGTGAAAGACTACAGGAAACGTTTGACCTCTGTAATAGCAAACAAAAGCTACTGTAGCAAATATTAACATTCATTTCCTCAGGTGTTCAAATACTTATTTGCAGCTATATTACTCAAATAAATCGTGACGAAATTATGCATTTTAATTTCTGGAGTTTTCTTTTTAGTTTATCCCTCTCACAGTGGACATGCGCGATGAAAATTTCAGACCCTCTCCATGATTTTTAAGTGGGTGAAATGGCAAAATAGCAGGGTGTTCAAATACCTATTTTCTTTCCTGTATCTCTAGTTGTTCATTTATTTTTGTGTATGTGTCGTTCGCTGGGAAGGAGTTTAAGAGCAGTATATGAGTCCATCCTTATGCATATTTCCTTTGTCACGCCCTTTTGGTCTCTTTAACCTGAATACACCCATCTTTCCAGCCGCCTTCTTCAGGTATTTTCCCAGCTCTCTCCATCACCAGTGTTCCCCCAAGAACTTCCTCTCATAGCTATATAAAGTATGTGAGCAGGAAATATTACCATAGCAAATAAAAAGGGAAAGGACTTTATTTCACTTTTTCTTTTTGTCCTATGTTGTCTTACCCACCCTTTCTCACAGCCTGCTAATTAGTTGAGGGATTGGTGTTTGGGAGTTAAGCGAGTGTATGCTCATTTTCTTCCTCATACCAAAAGATTTTGATGGAGCTCTATTTTGAGCAAACTTTATAGGTGATGAAGAAGTGCATCAATTCTTTATGAATTCAAGTCAAGTCAAGTCATTTTTATTTGTATAGCCCTTAATCACAATTAGTCTCTAACGGCTTCACAAGGTATTACATATAAGAAGTTTAGGTTATATGCTATAGAGTAGAAGTGAGTTTTAAGCCTAGATTTAAACATTTCCACCGAGGTTGCAGATCGGATCTCAGGGGGAAGAGCATCTCACAACACAGGTGCCCGGATGGAGAACGCTCTCGAACCAGCGGAACACTTCTTGGCTCTTGGGATCACCAGGAGACCGGCGCTCTCGGAACGAAGGCTTCGGGCCGGGACATAGGGGGAGATCAGATCTGAAAGATATGAGGGGGAAAGTCCATGTATGAGTTTGTATAGTAGTAGGAGAACCTTAAAATCGCATCTTAGGCTAACAGGGAGACAAATGCAGGTTAGCCAAAATTGGGGTGATGTGATCGTACTTTCTTGTCCTTGTTAAAAGCCTAGCTGCAGCATTTTGTACCAGCTGAAGACTCTTGAGTCTGGTCATCGGAAGACCGGAAAGTAGTGCATTACAGTAATCGAGACGGGAGGTAACAAACGCGTGAATTATGATTTCAATTATATATACTATGAATTGTATTTCGACTGCATTTAGAATTTTTGTTTGTCCAATGTACAAATAACTAGAAGTAAAATGTTACTTTCATTGCAAAATTAGGACTGGAATTGTTGCGCTCCTTTGTTTTGTTGTACAATTAGGATAATTTACAAGCAGAATTTAATTATTCCTTATGCATTTCCCAAAATAAAAAGAAGACATAGCAAGATTGGTTGAAATGAGACATAAGCAGGGAAGTTAAATATTTCCTTACAAAATATTTGGAAGTCAGGGCAATGTTCCCTCTAATTTTCCACGGGTCTTAGCGTTTACACAAAGTCGGTGAGCAACGCTTGAAATAACAGTGAGCAACCATAATTCCAAGTGTGGCAAGATAATTCATTATCAAACGAGTCCAAAACTTGACATCAAGTTACATTTTGCCGAGTTTCCGGCAATGCAAAATTATTTTTCTCTTTTGAATGAATTGACTCATGTACTATTGCAAAGGTTGTACGGCCTACAAACGTCGTTTGTTCTTAAAATTCTTCCACAAGATATCCATTTCTTTTTATTTCTTGATATATTTTGTTGCATAATATTAACATTTTTGGGGGCTTATTTAATCGGTTGTAAGATACAGAACTGTACTTAATCACATTTTTTAGTGGAAGTACAATGTTGGCAACAAGATTCACTTGATATAATTGGAAATTATTTGAAAGCAACACAAACTTTTTTCTTCTTTTTTCCGTGTTTTTTTTCTACTTTTTTTTTTTAAAATTCCTTTAAAAAAATCTCAGTTTATTTTTTCCGAGCTGTTCCTTTTTTCTTTTTGTTCTCTATTTACTTCTTTCCTACATTTTTATCTTTTATTTTTTTTCTGGCTTTTTTATAATTTTTTGTATTCTTTTTTTCTCTTCCTTTCGTTTCTTTTTTTTCTCAGCTTTTCACTACTTTTTCATTTTGGTATGTTTTCTTTTTTGTTCTATTCCCCCCTTCCTTTAAGTCATTTTATGCATAATTTTACATAATATTTGTTCATGTCTAGATTAAAGAAGCAAAAACAACCTGAAGAGCCGTTTAGGACCCGAAAGAGCCGGTTCCTTTTAGTGAGCCGAGCCGAAGAAGCCGGTTCTCGACCAACTCTAATAACTTTACTCCACTTCGTTATACTTCGACTCGACTTCAAAATACCACATTTAGGACACAACGTCAGGGGAACCCGTGTATTTTTACCTTCATGCACTGTAACTTTGACTTAAGTCGCTTCTTAATTAGTAAGTTTGAGCCCTCATTTTTGTGCGCTGGCTAGATTTTCTTGTGTGCTGAGAATGTGCGAGCAGTGCGCAATTGCGCATGCGCGCAGCTTAGAGGGAACACTGAGTCAGGGGTAATATAAATTGGATTTTATAACACAGTTGTAACATTTAATTGCTACAAAAGGTTACTGTATGTCACACTGCGATCTTAATTTCAGTGCTGTGATAAAGTATTTGCCCCCTTTCTGATATCTGTTTTCTTTGCATATTTATTACTCACAAACGTTTCAGATCATCAAACCAATTTTAATATCACATAGACAACCCAAGGAAATACAAAATTACGTTTTTGAAATGTTGATTCCCTTTAGGGAGGCAAAATAAAAGAAAAAGATATCTGGCCCTATGTGAAAAAAAAGTAATTGCCCTCTGAACCTAAAAGCAAGTTGGGCCACCTTTGACAGCGACAACTTTTTCGATAATTGGTAATGAGTGTTTTACAACGCTGTGGAAGAATTTTGACCCACACCTCTTTGCAAAATTATTTCAAATCTGCCATATTGGAGGGTTTTCTAGCAATAACTGTCAATTCAAGGTCACACCACAGCATCTCAATTGGATTCAAATCCGGACTTTTTAACCTCCAGAAGCTCCATTTCTTTGAGCCCTTCATTGCTCGTGTGTTTCGTCTTGTTGTCCTGCTGCCTGATCCAAAAGTGCTTGAGTTTTAGGGCAAGGACTGATGGGCGGCCGTTCGGCCGTTCTTCTGATGAACACCAGAATTCATCATTCCATAAACCAGATAAAATATTCTGGTTCTAAGGTATCAAAGCCACCCCAGACGATTACACAGCCACATTTCCATGATCTTTTTGTCAAATGATGTGCCATTTTTATGCCAGGTGCCACGAGCTGCAAACCATTAAAAAAAGTTCAATTTTTGACTCAGCAGTCCACAGATTGTTTCTCCAAAAATTATGAGAATAATCATGATCATTTTTGCAAACTTGATACAATTCTTTGTGTTATTTTGTGACAGCAGTGGTTTTCCCTTCGGAACTCTCCGATGGATGCCATTTTTGCCGAGTGTCTTTCTTATAGTGTTGTCATGAACACTGACCTTAACTGTGACCAGCGAGGCCTGCAGTTTCCTGGATTTTTTCTAGGCTCTTTTGTAACCTTATAGCATTTTTGGAGTAATCTCAGTTGGTTGACCACTCCTCGGAAGGTTTGCCACGGTTCCTAGTTTTCTCCATTTGAGGATAATGGCTCTGACAGTAGTTCATTGGAGATAGGTAATTTGTACGGACTTAACCTGGCTTGTGTCATCATTGCAGCCTCTGTCAAAATACTATTGCTTTGCGTGCAAGTTGGTGCATTTCATATGCACGTTCGAATATTATTTTTTTTCATCTTTCTTTGGCTTTGAGTTGGCCTTTGGAGTCAGCAGTGGTAGCTCTACTTAGAAATGCCTCTAAATACAAAGGTTTCAGGTTACAAAGTACCTGAACAGGAAAAAATTGCCACAGAACACATGCAGAAAAGTGGACAGAGAGAAAAGAAGAGTAAGATACTTTTTCTGGCCATTGAGACAAACCTTGGTATAACGGAAAGGTATGATAAAAAGCAGCACCGTGCAGAAGGAGTTCAAAGACGACGAGGAGAGGATGCAGCGATCATTCCATCAGCCCAAATTAAAGACATTTTGGCAAAATTCCATTAAGTTAATAAGAAAAAGTGTTGATAGGTCGGGCTATCGCTCATTAGGATGACGTCTGCCGAGGACAAGTAAATGGTAAATGAATATTTTTATTATTTTCTTTACTCTTTTTTACTTCAATATGCATTTGTTTCATGTTCCGATGCTTTTTTATGATATATTAAAAATAATATACTTTTGCGGGGCTTGGAACAGATGAGCGCATTTATATTCAAAAGGTGTCTACTTACAAATATTTCAGGTCAAAAACCTACTTCCAGAACAAATTCAATTAAGTAGAGGTACCACTGTACTTAAAACTGTCCTTTTCTCACTTTCGTACTGCACCGTAAAATAGAAACATGAAAAAAAATTGGTTATAAGCATAAAGCCCCTTTTCCCCTCCCCCCTCCCTCTCTTCCTTCCTAATTCCGCACCGAACAACTATGCTAAAATAAAGATAAAAGCAAATAGGTGCGGTGGGAAAAAAAATAAGGGGCTTTTTGACCTCAGTTGGACATTTTTAACACATACTTAAAAGGGACCATTAACAGTAGAGAAGGTTGTCCAGAGTTGCGTCCTAATTGATGCCTCTGTCATTATTGCCCATTGCCCTCACCTGTGCCCGCTCGTTTGGTGAGAGCTGCTGCTCGTTGCCTGATGATTGGTTCCCCTCCTATTTAAAGTCAACGCTTCCATTCACTCCTTGTCAGTCCGTCAGCGAACCACCGCACATGCAAGGCAAGCACTATTTGACTCTGGCTCCCGTTTGTCCTGTCCTTACCCGTGTCCTGCTTGTCTGTCCCTGGCTTCCCGATCGTTTCCGGCTCCCTGACTTTTCGACCACGACCACCCTCCGTTCTCCCGCCCCAGCTACTCGACCCATTTTTGCCCACCGACCACGTTCTTATCTCCCGTCCGGGCTACTCAACTCGTTTTTGCCCATCGACCAGGCTCCGATCGCCCGTCCCAGCTACTCAATTCGTTTCCGCCTTCCAACCACGCTCCGATCCCGTGAGCTCCCTGCTCCTTCTGCCCAGCGATCACTGGATTGCTGGCGCTTGCTTTCCCGTACCTGGCTTCTCAGCTTCCGCAATAAAATTTGTTGTAAACATTACGCGTTTGGGTCTACCATCTGTTCGGTTTCTGGCAGCCTCAATGATTCATGCGATCAAGGTACATGTGAACTGCGAACTGAAGAAAATGTTCTGCTTTCAAGGGGACGCACCCCACCTTTAACTAAATCAGAACATCAAAGCCATCTGAATAATAGGTCTTGTGTTTTTGTCTTATTCATTCTTGAATCTCATTAAGATATACTTATTTGTATTAAATACTTTACTTTATTACTGATAAGTTTAACAATTTAGTAGTCACTCCAAATAAAGAGAGACAAATCTTTGGATTTTAAACTTGCAAGGAGTACAGAGTAGCGAGCCTTCAGATCAGAACATTTAATTTGTCCTAAAAGCCCTTGCTTAAGTCCTTTCTTTTCATTAATTTTTCTAGATTACAATTGTAGATATGCCCTGAAGGGAATGTGTGGGGGCGATAATCAAAGAACAGCATTATGATTGGCCGATAGTGACAACAATGTAAACAGTTCATAATAGTCAATCCGGTCTGAATCATGGAAGAGTAAATCTTGAGTAAATCACGAATATATTTGTTTTTCAGAAGCATCTTTTACCATGTAGGTTTGGGGTAAAAATGACAATATCTATCTTACATTTTCAGTTGCTGGAACTTCTTCCCATTACAATTTTCCACTGGGAAATGCTATTTTTTTGCATGGCCTACAGCAAGGGTCCACAATTTATATGTAATCTTTACACTAATACACATTTATTAGTACCCTGTTCAGTTGTAGCATGCGCCTGTCCTCTTTGGGGGGCCCTGTAGGGGGCGATGACTCTTCATAGGAAAATGCCGTAAAAACTAATGCCAGCTGCAGTTAAGCATGAGGTAAGATACACAATGGCAAAGCGAAGACACAAGAGAGCAGTGTTGGCATAATTTTTAAGCAGACTTGTTGAGAAACATGCCACCAACTTCAAACATTTACAAGCACTTCAAACAAAATGTAACTACTTTTTTAATCCTAAAAAAAAATTAATTCAAGGATTTTAAGCACCCGTACGAGCCCTGTCTTGTAAAGTATGCCTGCATGGTACTTCACCCAATATGCATAATTTCCACCTGAGCTCAATAAAGTAATTTGTCTAATCTTGTTGTGTCTCTCGATCCATCAAATAATTCTAATGTAGAAGAGGTCTATATGACTGGACAGCAATATCATGTACTATGTTAACGCTGATTCATGTACATTTTCTGAAATGTTTTTTTCGCCAATGGTACATGTCATCTTACTTGGAAAGATCAAATCATGTGATTAAAAAAAAGATTAAAGTTAAGCCAAGCTTAAGTAAAGGAAAATATAGAGCTAATTTTATATTCCATGGAAATGTTCTGGAAAACCCCTGCTGAGTGTCTAATGGATGTGTGGTAATTCAGATGGCATGTCAAAAGCTACTATGCATGCGGCGTGTTTGAGTGTGCGTGTATGTGTGTGTGTGCATTCACAGCATCAGTATGAGATAATCTGCTGGTGCAACTCGGCCTAAAAGCCATGACCAATTTTCACGCTTACACTGGAAAGGTCACGTGTAAGTGTGCTTGTGTGTGTTTGTGTGTACCCAGTTGTCTTGTGTTTATCTAAAGGCAAACTGGTTAACCCCTGCCTAGGTGTAAATCTGCTGTGGAAGCAGATGTTTACAGCAAAGGTACTGGGCAGCCCTTCTTAATGTCAGTGTAAATCAATATTCATCTCCGACAGATGCAAACGCATACAGAAAAGCGCAAATTTAAACTAAACGCGACAAATAGAACTGTTGAATCTGTGTAGAGTCAAGTTAATTTATCAATGCTGCTATTATACTGCTAGAATAAAATAACAGGCTTTCTTACAAATGCGTGGGGAATATTCGAAAAATATATTTCAAATCAGTGGTTTTCATTATGTTTCTGACTTCAATAAAAAACACGGGGAACACTGTCCTTCGAAAATGTTTAAAAATAAATCTTATTTTAATTAATTTTTAATCTTTAAATATAACTCTGCCTAAATTAACAGTATTGTTTTTTGTGGTCACCCTGGCTCTACAGGTAAGTTATTCTCTTTGGTTTATCGTTTTGCTGTAATTTTGGATTCAACTATTTTCAGGGTATTTTCAAAGTTTAGCTATTTTATTAACTTGTTTAAAAAAATAAAAAAATACTTTAAAAATGATTATATTACATGAAAATATTTACTAAGTCCCAACTCTTTATTTGTTTAACTCATTTAGTGCTACATTGTATCAATACGATTTTTGAATCATTGTCCCTGAAGTTCTTTTTTTTAGTTTTATTTTGAAAAACGATTCTAAAGACTTTGGAGCTGCTGATTAGTAAGTATCAAGCCCCTGGGAATGATTTTAATATGACAAATAACAATTAGATGGCAGGAATTACTTTTATCAGACCTTTGTACACACATGGAGGAGCCTTCACTTCCTCGTGTAGCTTTACTTCCTCCATCCAGCGATTGAGAGAGTGTGGACGGCCGCCAACTGACAGAATTTGTGTGATCAGGACACAGGAAACATCAGGTGCTGAGAAGTTCTTGCAGAGTACATGCATTGTTAATGCATAAGTTTAGTCTTCTTGACAATTCTATTGTGTTCATGGAAAGCATTTTTTAGATATTGGAGAAATCACAAATGCAAAAAAGAGCAGATGATTAATCCATCAAAATAAAACATATTGATTTCCCGTCAACAACTCATATGGAGTCATATTATAATTACTCAACTGATAATTGGAATAAATTAAAGACACTGAAGAATAGCATGTTTTTTTTTCAATGATAAGATTGGGCATTGCGACACACTAGATAAGGTCTCACGGCACAATAGTGTGCTCCAGGACACTGTATAAAACTCTAATATATCATAAAAATGTGTCTAAAGCATGAATTAAAAGTTGAAGTTTTGAAGTCAGTGAAGCAATATCTTATTGGAACTCGCACATTTTTCATAGAGATAACAATATGATGTCCAAACTGAAAATTCATTTTAAGCAATGACTATTTTCGATCTTGGTAAGCCCATAACACAGTATGGTATTGTGGAACAAGATATACAATACATTATATAATTTTCAGATGTGACTGAATCCATCAGAGGCGAGAGGGAGAGGATGACAGATTAAGTGTGACTCGGAGTGCTCATAGGAAAGCATCAAAAGACGCGTTGAGGAAGATGGGGTGAACTAGGTGCATGTTTGAGCGTGTTTCAGCCTCAGCGTGTTATAAGTGTGCGTCTTCCGCGGCCCTCGTTGATCATCCTGACAGATGTCTGAGCATTTCTGTCACTTTAATGTCACTGTGGAAATTCTGCAGATTAGTTGAACATCCGTCAGGGTGCGCGGCCGATTCAAGTCAACAGAACACATGCAATATTAAACGCTAATATTCCCCAAAGCCTTTTATTACAGAGGTAGAAGAAAGGTCTTGAATATTCACTGTGAGCGATGATGCGCAGAGGCATTGGGGAAAAAGAGGTACAGATTTTCACACACACTCACAACTACACGCACACATTCACAAGCACAAAGTACGTCTCCAGGTCTTTCACAAAAACCTAGCTGACAGAAAATGTACTTTCCTACATGTAAGACAATAAACATACATTTCATTATTGAAAGTAGTTGCGAGGCTTACAATGTGATACAATTCTGAAAAATGACTTGAGGCATGCTGAAGAAAGACGGCAGGGACAAAAGCTAACGACAAACAGAGTGAGACATCTGATTAGAGATGCATGCTGAGGGAATGTCATTGTTCTAGTCCATTTAAGACATTATTTTAACTAAGACTCAAGAGAGACAGCATGAGCCAAAGCAGTTGACAAAGGATGGTGGTGTGGGGGCTCAGTGGTGTAAGAGATAACAAGGTTGGAAAGAGAAGCAGAAATCTTTCATACATATTAGTCAGGATGACAAAATGAAATTGACAAATGTCCTATTAAGTGTGGGCCTTATGTGACAAATTCCATTTTGAGCTCCAATCACATGTGGCAAGGTTTAAAGGAATCAAGCTGGATGATTTGACGTTAGCATTGAAAGCAATGTTTTTTATTGATCAATGTTGCTGGTTTGCATTAACCACACTAATGGAAACATGTCAATGATACATTGAGCCGTAAATACAAAGAAAAGGAAGACATTTTTTGGGTGATGACTACAAATAGAGAGTAAATTATTGCACACACTAAATATAGCCAGATAGTTGAAGACAAAATTGCACTTATGCATCATTATTAGAAACAGGGTTGGGAGTGTAACTTATAAAATGTAATCCGATACCGTTACTAGTTAACTGTTGAAAAATCAGTAAGATAATACGAATACTACAATATTACAGTAATGCATCGAGATTACTTTACGATTACTCCAATACCAAATATGCAAATAACAGATTCAGAACCAAATGTTGTTTGAAAACACATCAATTTAGTTCACTTTCTAAATTTCAACAAACGCTAGGATGTGTCAAACGATGCAATCACCGCACTGTCCGTCTATCTCACACCTAAAACCATGTGTCCAAGTTCAAGTTTTACTTGTTTGAAGTGGGGATGACAAACCTTTATTCTATTAAAAATTGACTACGCTAACTAAAATATTCTCGCATCATAACAAAACAATGATCAAATTGTGATTTTGAACACCAATTAACTGCAAAATTAGAAATGAAGACATTCATTTTTATTACCTGTACCTGAACGGATAACTAGTGCGCCACTGTGTCTTCACAAAAATGCAGGCTCATACCAATTCTACAAAATGAGTGTTACATTGAAGGAGAAATACAAAACACACAAAAAAGGGAAGTGCTTTTCCTGCAACACAGTTTGACAAATATGGATATTACTACACTGAGCACACATCATCCATCTGTCTCTCCAGTGTCAAAGATTCAAATTATGATGCTAGGCACCAACCAAGCCGACCTGTTAAGGACCCGCCTCGCAGTCAGACAGGGCATGGTGTGCTGCCACAGGGCGCCGACACGGGGGCCGACACGTAGCCACGACAGGCACTGCAGCTCGGGGATCTGCGAAAGGGCTCGGCGCACGTCCCAAGTTGCCGCCGACACCCTTGCGACTATCTGCCTCCCGTTGTGTTTAAAATATAGGAAGAAAGTAGCAGCTTCTGATCCAAAATGTACGAGAATTGACTAATAATGTACTCGTGTGTAGGCCTATTAGATTTGATTGAAAACCTCTCTGATGCAACACTTTGGGGTTTATCATGTTAAAGCCACCTACAGTTCTGAAATGAAGATATAGCAGACAGGATCACATAATTTAGAACTAATGGCAAGATGTGTCTCAATTCACTGAAATGAGTGGGTTTATTTATAGCACAGCAGACTTTGAAGATGATGGCGGCGCGCATGGACGCAGCGGCTCACAGCTCTTCAGCTAATTTTCTATTTAATACCGTTCTCTTGTCTTTTTTGCTTTCTTTTCTGGACACATGCGTGGCCAATAATACCCATAGTTGGGAGGAACTTTTGGGTCTGCGTAGAAATTTCGACATTTTGGGCACTTTTTATACCACCTTTGATATCCCGCAAGAAATACAAAGGCCTGCGGGATCTCCGTGGGTGGCCAACCCACTTACGAAGCGGTGGAGACAGCGTAGGGATCGCAAACAAAAACAGGGCTGTCGCTCAGGCAAGTGTGTGAAGCTAAGGGAGCTACATCGGCGAAACGGCAGAGAAGGACACGAAGATGATGGAATTGTGCCTAATTCCACCGATATTTCTTCATCGATCTTGCCTGTCAACTGACGCCTGAGACTCAACACGCCCGAACGGTGACATCTTGTGACGATTTCTACAAAGACTTCAGCTAAGTTAGACGATTCAGCAAAGCTAAAATTTGGTCTTTTAAATACTAGATCGCTTGCTCCTAAAGCTCTACTTGTTGATAATATTATTCGTGATTACAAACTTAACCTGATTGGTCTAAGTGAAACTTGGTTGAGACCGGATGAGTTTTTACCTCTAAATGAGGCTTCTCCTCAAGACTACATGAGCTGTTATGTAGCACGCTCTTTGAAGAAGGGTGGCTGTGTTGCGCTAACTTCGGAAAAAATACTCAAACTTACTCCTCGTACCTCTAATTAATTTAAGGCGTTCGAGGCTCTTGTTATGCGGTCCTCTCCATTGTCAATTTATGTAGAAACTATTTATCGCGTACCAGGACCATACTCAGTTTTCTTAGATGAATTCTCTGAACTGTTGTCTGACCTTGTAACATATGCAGAGAAAATAATAATTATGGAGGACTTTAACATTCATATGAACTCCCCACTCAGTTCACTTACTGTTGCGTTTCGGTCTCTAATCGCTACATTTGGTTTTAATCAACTGATTGATTTGCCGACTCATAAAGATGGAAACACGCTAGAGTTGGTTCTGACTCGAGGAGTTTCAACCTCAAACGTGACGGTGTTACCGTGTACTACCACTATTTCTGATCATTATTTAGTTACTGGATTCAGTAGCGCCCCTACGGCTTAAATCACGACCTAAAAGAGGCACGCATTCGTTTACTGATGAAACTAGATCGCTTAAACAAGAATGAAAGAAAATGGCGCGCTACGAAGCTTGAGGTTTTCCGTCAAACCTGGTGTGACAGCTTGTTAAAGTATAAAGCCTCTGCAAAATCAGCCTAGTTTTCGAATCCTTTTCGACACTGTAGCATCGCTAACGAAGCAACATATTATCCCAGATAGTTCTACGCATTCAGTCCATGACTTTATGGTCTTCTTTAATAAGAAGATTCAATGCATACATGAAGAAATTGCTAAAGACAGTATTAATACAACACATACTAAAGGGCTGAAATCTATAGATGCACGACATGGTGGCTTTCCAGGGAATTTTTCCTGATTTAGTGATCTGTCACTTGATGATCTTAAACAGGTGGTGAATACGGCAAAACCGACGACTTGCCAGTTCGACCCGCTTCCAGGTTCAGTTATTAAAGGTCTTTTTGGGTTCCTTGGACCTTCAGTTTTAAATATTTTAAACATATCACTTTCCTCAGGTGTAGTTCCAGCGGCTTTTAAGTCTGATGTTATCAAACCTACACTGAAACAACCCAACCTTGATCCAGAAAGCTTATGTAATTATAGACCTGTGTCAAACCTACAGTTTCTTTCTAAAGTACTTGAAAAAGTTGTGGCACAGCAGCTGAATGATTTTATATCCGAGAACAATCTTTTTGAATCAATGCAATCAGGATTCAGGGCTAACCACTCTACCGAGACAGCCCTGATAAGGTAACCAATGATCTTCTACGACAAATGGACTCCAGCGCTTTATCACTCTTGCTGCTGCTGGACCTTAGTCCTGCCTTTGACACAATGGACGATAATATCTTACTAGAACAATTGGAAAAAATGGATTGGTCTCTCAATTACCGTCCTCTTATGGTTTAGATCCTACCTCTCAGATAGGACGCACTGTGTTAAATATGGTGAAATGAAATCTGAGCCCTTTAGTGTTACCTGTGGTGTTCCGCAGGGTTCAGTACTTGGCCCCATTATTTTCAGCATTTACATGCTTCCATTAGGTGATATTATGCGCAAGTATAATATCAATTTCCATTGCTATGCACATTACCCTCAACTATATCTTCCAATGGAGGAATCTGCCAAACTAAACTGTGGAAAGTTGAAGGCCTGCCTCACTGAGAGAAAAGAATGGATGTCACTCAACTTCTTGCGCCTTAACTCTGAATAGATGTAAATGTTAGTTAATGGTCCATCTAAATGCAGAGACTTGTTCTCAAAAACGGCTTTGAACATTGACAAATGTAATGTCACCCAGAGTGACTCGGTTAAAAATTTAGGTGTGATATTTGACCCCGATATGTCCTTTCAAACACATGTGAAGAAAATTACTAGAACAGCTTTTTTTCCATCTTCGCAACATTGCTAAAATTCGTCCTATACTGTCTCAGTTGGATGCGGAGATTATAATTCACGCGTTTGTTACCTCCCGTCTCGATTACTGTAATGCACTACTCTCCAGTCTCCTTAAGTCCAGAATCAAGAGTCTTCAGCTGGTACAAAATGCTGCAGCGAGCCTATTAACTAGGACAAAAAAGTCAGATCACGTCATGCCGATTTTGGCTACCCTGCATTGGCTCCCTGTTAGCCTAAGATGTGATTTCAAGGTTCTCTGAGTATTATACAAAATCATACATGGACTTGCTCCCTCATATCTTTCAGACATATGTTGATAATATCTGTGTATTATTTGCCCTCATGTAGGTTTTAGATGAGGGGATGGTGTCATAATAGTCTGCAATAGTCTTTGATCTGTGCAGCCCTTTGAGACACATTGTTATTAAGGCTATACAAATAAACATGACTTGACTATCACGTCAGTGCCCCTTGACCAAGGGTAAACCGTTGAGTCAGCCAACAGTGTTCGTCTTTTGCACCTCAAACATCCCATCCACATCAACAAATATGTTAATTTAAGCCTCTACAGGAAATTCCTCCAACTGACAGATCTAAAATGTTTCTCTGATTTAAAAAGGAGTGTTTTAAGACTAATTGTATTTATAGAATATAGCAGGGGTCGGCAACCTGTGGCACGCGAGGGCTTAACCAGTGGCACACAAGCACACGGCAAAATAATAATGTTTTTTTTGTTTGATTTTTTTAAAGCACATTTACCTGAAATTTAGACATCTTCAGTTGCGCAACATGCTATGTAAAGGATTTACGTTAGTACATTAATTTTGTAAAGAGAGAAAGAGAGAGGGAAAGAGAGAGAGAAAGAGAGAAAGAGAAAAAGAGAGAAAGGGAGAGAAAAAGAGAGAAAAAAAGAGAAAGAGAAAGAGAGAAAGAGAGAGAGAGAAAAAAAGAGACAGGAAGAGAGAGAGAAAGAGAGAGAGAAAAAGAGAGAGAAAGAAAGAAAGAAAGAAAGAAAGAAAAAAAAGAGAAAAAGAAAGAAAGAAAGAAAGAAAGAAAGAGAAAAAAGAGAAAAAGAAAGAAAGAAAGAGAGAAAAAGAGAGAGAAAGAGAGAGAAAAAGAAAGGGAAATAAAAAAAGAAAAAAAGAAAGAGAGAAAGAAAGAGAAACAAACAAAGAAAGAGACAGAGAAAGGAAGAAAGAGAAAGAGACAGAAAGAAACAAAGAAAGAGAGAGAGAAAGAAAGAAAGAGAAAGAAAGAGAAAAAGAGAGAGAGAAAGAAAGAGAAAAAGAGAGAGAAAGAGAGAAAAAGAGAGAAAAAGAAAGAGAAAGAAGGAGAAAAAGAAAGAGAAAGAAAGAGACAGAGAAAGGAAGAAAGAGGGAAAAAAAGAGAAAAAAAGAGAAAAAGAGAAAGAGAGAAACAAAGAAAGAAAGAGAGAGAAAGACAGAGAAAGAAAGAAAGAGAAAGAAAGAGAGAGAGAAAGAGAGAGAGAAAGATAAAAAGAGAAAGAAAGAGAGAAAGAAAGAGAGGGAGAAAGAAAGAGAGAAAGAAAGAAAGAGAAAGAAAGAGAAAGAAAGAGAAAGAAAGTGAAAGAAAGAGAGAGAAAGAAAAAGAAAAAGAAAGAAAGAGAAAGAAAGAAAGAGAGAGAAAGAAAGAGAGAAAGAAAGAGAGAGAAAGAGAGAGAAAGAAAAAGAGAGAAAGAGGGAAAGACAGAAAAAGAAAGAGAAAGGAAGAAAAAGAGAAAGAGAAAGAAAAAGAAAGAGAGAAGAGAGTAAAATAAAGAGAAAGAAAGAGAGAAAGAAAGAGAGAGAGAGAAAGAGAGAAAGAGAGAGAGAAAGAAAGGGAGAAAGAGAGAGAGAAAGAGAGAAAGAGAAAGAAAAAAGAGAAAGAAAGAGAGAAAGAGAGAGAGAAAGAAAAAGAAAAAGAAAGAGAGAAAGAAAGAAAGAAAAAGAGAAAAAGAAAGAAAGAGAAAGAAAGAAAGAGAGAGAAAGAAAGAGAGAAAGAAAGAGAGAGAAAGAGAGAGAAAGAAAGAGAGAGAAAGAGGGAAAGACAGAAAAAGAAAGAGAAATGAAGAAAAAGAGAAAGAGAAAGAAAAAGAAAGAGAGAAGAGAGTAAAATAAAGAGAAAGAAAGAGAGAAAGAGAAAGAGAAAGAGAAAGAAAGAGAGAGAGAGAAAGAGAGAAAGAGAGAGAGAAAGAGAGAAAGAGAGAGAGAGAAAGGGAGAAAGAGAGAGAGAAAGAGAGAAAGAGAAAGAAAAAAAGAGAAAGAAAGAGAGAAAGAAAGAGAGAGAAAGAAAGAGAGAGAGAAAGAAAGAGAGAAAGAAATAAAGAGAAAGAAAGAGAAAGAAAGTGAGAGAAAGAGAGAGAGAAAGAAAAAGAAAAAGAAAGAGAGAAAGAAAGAAAGAAAGAGAGAGAATGAAAGAGAGAAAGAAAGAGAGAAAGAGAGAGAAAGAAAGAGAGAGAAAGAGGGAAAGACAGAAAAAGAAAGAGAAATGAAGAAAAAGAGAAAGAGGAAGAGAAAGAAAGAGAGAGAAAGAGGGAAAGACAGAAAAAGAAAGAGAAATGAAGAAAAAGAGAAAGAGAAAGAGAAAGAAAGAGAGAAGAGAGTAAAATAAAGAGAAAGAAAGAGAGAAAGAGAGAAAGAGAAAGAAAAAGAAAGAGAGAAGAGAGTAAAAGAAAGAGAGAAAGAAAGAGAGAGGGAAAGAAAGAGAGAGAGAGAGAAAGAGAGAAAGAGAAAGAAAGAGCGAGAGAGAGAGAGAAAGAAAGATAGAAAGAAAGATAGAAGGAAAGATAGAGATAGAGAAAGAGAGAAAGAGAGAGAGAAAGAGATAAAGAGAAATTGAAAGGAAGAGAGAGAAAGAGATAAAGAGAAATTGAAAGAAAGAAAGAAAGAAAGAAAGAAAGAGAGAGAAAGAGAGAAAAAAAGAGAGAGAAAGAGAGAGAAAAAAGAGAGAGAAAGAGGGAACGAAAGAGAGAGAAAGAGAGAGAGAAAGAGAGAGGGAAAGAGAGAGAGAGAGAAAGAAAGAGAAGGGAAGAGAGAAAGAGAAAGAGAGAATGAAAGAGCGAGAGAGAGAGAGAAAGAAAGATAGAGAGAGAGAGAGAAAGAGATAAAGAGAAATTGAAAGGAAGAGAGAGAAAGCGATAAAGAGAAATTGAAAGGAAGAGAGAGAAAGAGATAAAGAGAAATTGAAAGAAAGATAGAAAGAAAGATAGAGAGAGAGAGAAAGAGATAAAGAGAAATTGAAAGGAAGAGAGAGAAAGAGATAAAGAGAAATTGAAAGAAAGAGAGAGAAAGAGAGACAGAGAAATTGAAAGAAAGAAAGAAAGAAAGAAAGAAAGAAAGAAAGAAAGAAAGAAAGAAAGAAAGAAAGAAAGAAAGAAAGAAAGAAAGAAAGAAAGAAAGAAAGGGAGAAAGAAATGAACGAATCATGAATGTGTTATGCCGAGAAATGCACCCCTGCCGAAATCCCTAGCGGGAGCGCGCACGCGTCACTCCCACTACTATAAGCACTTTTACCTCGTTTTATCTCACTTTTATATCACTTTTCTGGAATGTAATGGCAAACATATAACAAAAACAACTTTGTCTTACATTTGTTGGGAAGGTAATACAGCTTGAACCGTTCCGTCTCGTATTTGTTGTGAATGCAATCGAACGGTAATGCACACCGTATATAAATCACTTTTGAGCATTTAACGTGTTTAATTTGCCCTTTTCTACTCAAATCGCTCGTATTGAAACTGGTATGCCCTCTACCATAAAGCTTATTATGCTGAAATGAACTGTCAAATCACCAACAGATAAACGGGAGACAAACGCGTTTGATTTCTTCTCATCGAACGAGACGTAAGACGTCAATAAGTTTATTTTGTATTTTAATTGAATAAACAGATCAGCCTGTGCCTAACATTGTCACAGCAACGGTGTCATTTATTTCTAGTACAAATGATCCAACCTCAAGGGATGCAAATTTCGGCTGGGGTGCATTTCTCGACATAACAACGGCAAACAAACACAGACCCTAAAAACCTTCGTCGCTGCTAAAAACACTACCGCTGAAGCTATCTAACAAATTGCTCACTGAATAGCAAAGCACAGAAAACCATTTACTGGTGGCGAATATTTTAAAGAAGCGTGTGTGTGCGCGCGCGCCTGCCTTCTTCATTGTTGCTGTTATTTCAAGTTTTGATATTTTCTGCCAGATATCATTGATGAATGATATAGTAGCTGACCATATTACGTGTTTTTTGATTGTAGTTTATAGTTGATGAAGAATGGTTGATAATTCTTGTGGTAAAAAGTTAAAGTCAGAATGGCTACAGGCCTTTCCACATGTTGTTCACATTCATATTTTAGTTAATTGATGAACAAGAATAGTGGAAGATAAATAGGTCAGTTGTGCCACTGTAATTCTATCTTTGCAAAAATGCATTAAGTATTTTTGCACTCTTCAGACGAGGAACTGGAATAGTCATCCGTATAAGTATGTGGGGGTAGATTTTCATATACTTTTTATGTACTAATTATCTGCTCTTGAGGTAGCACAGTACATGTAATTACTTAATTTGTTTAACAAAACGGTTTAAGACTGTACTGTAAAAAAAACATTAAGCACATCATTCTTTTTTATATTAAGTATTATTTTCTTCCTTTTATATACTAATTATCTGCTTATGAGGTAGTACAGTGAAATGTTTGACATAACTTCATTTTCAAACATTTTCAGCGGACGGTGTGCCACGGAACTTTTTTAAAAATAAAAGTGTACCTTGGTTCAAAAAGGGTTTAAAAACACTGAGTTATAGGATTAAACGGTCTATCCATGTTGTATATTTGGACTGGTGTAAAATGACAGCTCTGTTGGATATTAAAAAAATGTGCAAGTCATTAACCTTGGTGTGGCACACTGATTTACAAGGAAACTTGAAAGTGGCACTTCGCACCGACAAGGTTGCTAATTCGCGCTTCGGTTATCGCTGGTTCACTGCTTTGCAGACTCTGAATTGATTTGTATTTATTGTCATGGATGCCAATCTATCCTGCAGTGTATTTTGCAGCAGACAGCACAAAGCAAATGCTATCACAGTTGATCAGGTTGTGTGTGCGATGGGTGGCCGTGACTATGTGCACGACTGTGATTGGCTGGTGTATGGTGTCAGTCAAAGGGCAGGGCGGGCATATTGCTCCACCCAATACAAACTGCAAAGGACAGCCACAGCTAGTATTCTAGCAGCTCGATACATTGAAAAGAAATCCATCAACTAAATTGCACTCTAATGAAATTCAGAAGAATGCAAAGAAATGTTGACCACCGGAGGGTGCTTCTTCGACAGCTATTGTCTCAGAACAAGGCTGAAGCGGTGTTGGAAGAGAAGGCAAGAGCGGCACCCCGATACTGGCCTATCTCATCTACGCTACGTAACAACTCTCACAAGCTACCCCTTGAAAACTTTTATCTCAATAACACTAGATCCATTACCCATGAAACAGATGATCTGAAGCAAGCTCTCGTGGGAAACCACTACATTTAGGACGATTGTACTTGAATGATCAAGGAGACCTGGCACAGGCCGAGGATACCAGATGCTAGCGTGCAGCTAGCCGGCCACTCACTAGATCACTTTCTTACACTGGAAAGAGAAGCCCTCCAATTTTGTTCTACTTGTGTATAATTACAATAGAGACCACCATTCATCTGCAATTCTGTGTTGTGTGTTTTTATTTGTAGATCTATAGGTGTAATTCTGTTACAGTTGTATACTCTCAGTCGATAAAAACGCAATCTTGTAGTAAATTGACCCTTGGGGGCTTTTAAGAATGGGCGTTGCTACTCTGCTGATTTTGACATTTAAAAGGGGGTTCTGGTCCCTCTTAACCATCCCCGGATATCCAGAAGTCAAAACCATCCCCATAAGTAATCCCCACAGATTACTGTATTCCTAAATACCGTGTGAATGTGTGATGACATACCGTCTAAGTTTTAAGAGACGCTATATTTATTGTTATAAATCGTTAAAGAAGGTTTGTCCCCTCCCCAAATATGTTTTTTTCAGAATTGAACAAATAGATACTCACATTGTTTCCCACAGTGTGGCTTTCTGGTAAACACAGGCAGCGGTAAGGCGACACGCTGGTATCACAGTGATCTGCGTGACCATGACACTCACATCTGGTTGCAAGGCAAAAAAAGTATAAGAAATGAGATGACTATTATAATTAGAGTTCTCAAAACTGTTACCAAAGAAATAGGAGTCAAGCTTTGCCTGCTTCAAAAGTTTATGCTTTGACCAGTACGTTCATGGAATGATAGAAAGGCCATTAGGAAGCCCCCATTCAACATTTATAAATGTCATGCAGAAAATGATCAGAGCAACATAACATCCAGCAGACAAGCACCTCTCTCTCTTTCATACCCGTACTCACAATGAGACAGCTTTTTAATGATTTATTCAGACATTCAGATGATTTCATTTCTTTCATTTGTCCCGTTTCTGCCAAGCTGCTCACCTCCTGCTCCTGCTGAACCATTTTTATGGTCTCTAGGGGCTAGATTACTGAAACAGGATGTATACTACCACACGGGCCTTTTTACATATGTAATTCACAAGTGTTTGCAGAAATCTGTGTTGTTTTGATGTATCTGACGGACTGCCCTCTGAGATGTATAGCCTTCCGGGAGAATTTTATGCTACTAAAATCTCCTTATAGTGTCACAACCTTATAATCTTTTGCCACTGGCAATAATGTTTGGCGTGTTTGAAATGGCATCACATGATTATTTTGTCTCATGTGTTTCGATGGCTGAGAATAAATGTGTTCGAACTTGCTTTTGCACGCCAATAGATGCCAAAAAAGTTGTTTAAAATACTATTCAAAAATGTAAGATAAAATATACATTTAGGTTAAAAAAAGGAGGAACAAATGACATCTGGTAGAAGATAAATACATAGAAGGTAGAGTAGAAATTCTCTGTTGGTGATAGATAGATAGATAGATAGATAGATAGATAGATAGATAGATAGATAGATAGATAGATAGATAGATAGATAGATAGATAGATAGATAGATAGATAGATAGATAGATAGATAGATAGATAGATAGATAGATAGATAGATAGATAGATAGATAGATAGATAGATAGATAGATAGATAGATAGATAGATAGATAGATAGATAGATAGATAGATAGATAGATAGATAGATAGATAGATAGATAGATAGATAGATAGATAGATAGATAGATAGATACTTTATTCATCCCCGCAGGGAAATTCAGATTATTTTTATTTTTTTTAACTGAAGAATTTTTATAAAACATGATTCAAAGCCGTGTAGATCAGATGGATGAAAAAACATTCGCTACGATCGATGTTATTTAATTAAGATGTTAAGTGCTAGGGCACCTTGTGAACATACACCTGTATTTGTTCTTCTTTATCTTACTGTAATAATATAGATAGTACTTTTGTTGTCTATGAGGCTGATTTAAATAAATATTTGCATTTCACCCCAAGTGTCTATCATTTTTCTAGATTTATTATTTGTTACCTACCTGCCACTGATTGTAATTTCTTTGATGGCATAGTGCATGTGTCTTTGATCCACCCCGGCAGCTCTAGTGTGGTATTGTCCTCTTAGATAGATCCGCACCTGAATGGCATGGACCATGTTCTGAAGAGCTGGGGTGTTGTAGAAATCATTATGGCCTGGCCTCATGGTTGGTTCGGGGCTCAGCAAGCTGAATGGGTTATTACTGCCTGCGTAGTGCACCTCGCTGGGAAAAAATAAAAGCCAAAGATACCTTAAGCACTTGGTGTATAGAACTATACAAGTTAAACTTGCTTCTTTAATTATGTTGGCAAAGCATTACATGTGTATCTGTATATTTAACAAAATGCCAAAGGAATAGCCTGGAGCACAGCATGTCATGAAGATCAGAAAACGCTTGAAATAACGTGTTTGCTTTTATTTTTACAAACACCCAACTTCAAACACAGGGAAAATGTCTTACAAAATGATCTAAATAGATCTGAAAGGATAAGGAAAATAAATCTTCCAGGATCAGAAAATATTTTTTTCTTGTTGACTCAGTTACCATATCAAAAAGAAAATGTGTTATTATGTTTTCAAAGCAAGGTATTAATGCTCTCTTACAGGCTTTGAACACTCTTGCCATGGGCAAATTCAAGCACTTTTTAAAGACTTTATATACCATTTTCCAATTTATCCAGTACAGTTGAAATAAACAATCCAGTGTGAATCATGTATTTTATAGAGCTCCAAACGTATCTGCGATGTCACATATAAGATATCGAAATCTTGCGTGTGCATTTATCAAGACATACAATTTTTAAATCTTGAGTAAATCAGGAATATATTTGTTTTTCCAACAGGTCCATATAGGTGTTGGTAAAAATGATGCTTGTTGAGATGTAATATGTATATTTCAATCCCTGAAAACACAATATTAAAATTCAAGCATCCAAATTTACCTTCATGGGTGTACAAGCAGTCTTATGTGACATAATCTGTCAGGCAAAAAATAGCAATAACTATATAATTGCTATCGCCAGTTTAAGCCTTGATACTTGCAAATCTGCCAAAATGTACCTTGTGAGACACAGTGTGATTGCGTGAGACTGTTTTCCAAGTTTGGTGTGTTTAGTAATAACTGAGATGGGAAAAGTGTGCCTAATTTTCCTTTGCACAAGTACCGTAAAATTCGGCAACAACTTTTTTCCGCAAGCTTTCAACCCTCCAGCTTATGAAACGATGTGGCCAATTTATGCTTTTTTTGCTTATGGCCGCCAGGCCGCCCGAGCAGAAAGGGTAAGCGTTAGACAAGTGGAATATATGTGTCACAGAAGATCCAAGTTTAATGCAACTTCGCATTTTGTGCATGAATAAAACTAGCACGAACAGAACCTCAACATGGAAGAGGTGTCAATTGAAAGGGGACGGCTAACTACCACTGTGGGAATCATTTTACGAGTCTCTTTATTCATAAACGGAAATAAAGTGGCGAAATGAACGAATTACAAGAAGCAACATCAAACGAAGCCAAAATTTGTATCTATTTATTTGTCGGTGATATCGTGTGTTTTGGAGTAAACATTTTACACGGTTGGATTACATTAGATTGTCCCTGATGTAACAAAGCCATTTTCGAAGACATTCAAAGAATTTGAAGACAGCCCAGGGACAAATTGGTGAGTAACCTCGGCTTTATGGTTTTTGCATATCTTGTTTCAGAGTGATCGGGATGTTTCTCTGATGAGTTCATTTTAAAATTATATCTTATCTTGAATCCCAAGAGTTAAAGCTTTCCAATGAAATGTGGCAAGACGTACTTCATTAACTAGGGACATCGTACGGACACATATATGTTTATCATAACTCCAGGGGTTATGGTACCGTATACAGGGTGGCCACAAAGTCACGCACCAATCTTCGAGTTGAACCTGAAACCATACAGCCATTTCTAAACGTCTGTCACTATCATCCTCGTACAATTTGTGTAGAATTTGAAGTTTGTAAGGATGAAAGTGTACTTTCTGTGTTTCGTCTTTCTTTGTAAATATCTCATGTGTTTAATGTGGGCAGATGCGGCGTAGTCAGGTGCGGCTATGTGTGTACAAAATGTTTTTTCCCTAAACATTTACTGGGTGTGGCTTATATTCAGGTGCGTCTTACAGTCCAAAATTTACGGTAAGTTTGGTGGTTGGTTGGCATATTTATACCCCTTTCCCCTCTGTTCAGCAAATTTAAGGTTACAATGATTACAAAATCAACAATGTTAGGACACAATTCAGAAAACAAAGGAAAAAAAGTGCTGACGGGAGCCAAAGCTTATCTTGGTCCTGTGTTCTTGACAGTCTAAACACTTGACAATAATTGAAACCTAAAGGTTGGATTTTAAAATGTATTATTTTATGGATATGCTTGTATTATTACCTCTTTTATAATACAATAACTACTTTAAATAAGATCCTTGTAATTTTACAATTACTGGTATATTTAAAATAATTAAGTGTACAATTATATGTGAACTTTAGTGTTTAAACTAAAAAGCATGCATTGAGGCTACCTGGGCAGTTGAAGACAGTTGACAGAGTCTGGGGTTAAAAGAGGCCCGTTGTTTTGCATCTCAAATATACTGCAGTCTTGAGCCATATACTGCCAGTCCAACCAAAGCTGCTCTCTGTTGGTACTGTTTCGTTGATCAGGAAGTTTTTGCCTTTGTATCAAAAGTGACTCAAGCAATGGGCCCCCAAACTGAAGTAAGACATAAAATACCTGAAATATAAGGTACAAATACAAATATTACAAATATATCACAAAAAAAGGAGGAGGATCAAAACATTGAGTTAAATGAGTAGAATCAGGTTTAATAACAAAAGGACTGAAATTCATTCACCTGGTATTGTCCGTTTGACAGATCTACAGTTATTGTCAAACCTTCATCCATTTCCTGAGTGGTCATGAGTTTTGAACGCCACATAGTGCCCATGTCCTGATCATTTATGTAAGCGAGAATATGCACATTCAAGTTTAGTCGCAAAACTTGATTGTTAGTGGTGTCCTCTACAGCATTGGGGATACAATATCTGTTCACAGTTAATTCGAAAAAAGAAACATAAGCACACAACATTTGTGAAAAAGGAAATTAAATATACAGTATATGTAGTACAGTATATAAAAGTATCAATGATAAATGCTTATTATTAATAGACAGACAGATAAGCAACAGTACAATTTTTTCGAGTACCGTTCTACAAAAGGATGCACTCTGGGATGAGTGGGAGGGCAGCGACACTCAGACTGGGAATGAAGCTGTGGCAGAACCCCAGAATACGTCTCCACTATTTCCCTATTGAATGAAAGAATACCAGTAGGACAGATGAGGCAAGTGAAGTCAAAATAGAATAGTTACATGTTAAAGTGATTGGTCATTTCGTAATAATTTATTTGGGCATAATACAAAGTAGGAAATTGGCATAATTGGTCTTGGTTAAGTCCTTACTTGTCAGCATCACTGCCTTCACAAAAAAAGCACTAATTGTCCAGTATTGAATTTTTTAAGAAAATCCTCTGGAAGCACTATGGATTTTGAAATGCCAGGATTAGACTTGTCCTTTCTGCCTTTGACTATTCATTATTCAGAACTACTTAGATTCTTCTTCGATTCATTCACAAAAGCATTCATTGATGTGTGTCTATCCACCTCACCTGTTGGTCAAAGTGGCAGGATAAAATCTAAAGTCCTGCATGCGTCCCATGAACTGATTGGACCCTTGGAGAGATGAAAAGAACATCGGTAAGGTGTTAATGGGTTTGTGCCACTCACAAAGTGAGAGGATTTCACAGTATTTAGTAGATTATCTGTCGGTTTCTTGATAACAGCTAAGTGAGTCCATCTATATGCTGCTTCTAAAAGCTTGGACCGTGATCCTAGGTGGAAAAAAATCAGTTGCAACCCGATGTTGATGCCAATAAAGGGCAGTAAGGCTTTTAAACCTTTTGTATTTGCCGTTCGAGAAAGCATTCAGCTTTTGCTAGGAACCCAGACTGAGAAACCTAGTACTTGCAGTTTTAATGCAGTTTTTACTTGATAAGTGAAAATGATACGTACCTTTAATCTAAAATGTCCTCTAAACAGACGGCTTTTAAAGGCAACATAACAACCAGATGTCCATTATTAATCAATTTATTTAGTATTGCGATCAAATTTGTCAAGACTGTGCAATTTTTGGGTGTCTCTAGACAGAAATTACATTTAAATCTTTGTAATTCAAAGGCAAAGTAAATCTTAATTTTCTTTTAACATTTTAAGTTAATTGTTCCATTGATGAGAATTAGCACCAGTGATGTTTTGAAAAATAAGCAATTTTCACATTTAAATGTACGGTGGATAGAATTGTTCGGATCGTGTGTTTAGTATTAAAGTTAACTAACCTGCTCATTGTTCTTTAATTCTTACGTTTAAAAGATCAAAAAGTAAAACATGTAAATCAGAGAACGTGGATAGAGCACGGGCATAAATCTAAACTCTTTTATTTGCGCTTTTAAAAAAACGGTTTTGTAGAACAAAATCAATGAAAATCCAGGTTTCCTCAGCACCCCTTCTGGCAAAGGGCGCTTCATCGCCCAGTTCACCAATGCCAAGACCTTGAGTTTGACCTACCATTAACAGGTTTGAAGTATGAGGAGTTCTTCAACTAGGACACTTCCAAATTATCTATGACGTATACTAACACACTTTTTTTTCTCTGTTTTGTTTGGATTTTGTAAAATAAAACAACCAAATAAAATTTTTCCCAGCATTAACTACCTCAACCACTGGTTGATTTTTGAACCAATTAGGAAACCATCTGTGGACTTTGAATGTTATAAAAGCATGAAGGTTTATGAAAGCAACTTCAAGTTGGAAACACACATTCGAAATTAAATCTGAAAATGAGATTTAGCCATAGAAACTGCTAGTGATGAGGTGTGCGGCTGAATGATGCGGAGAAGAAAGCGCGAAAGAGGAAATTACTTGACTGCAGAAAGAGCAGCACCATCAAACACAAATGTGAAGACATCTCAACTCACAAGCCTCCAAATGTGACGATGCAGGCTTGAAGATGAAAGACTAAAACACACAATGATGTTGGTCCAAGGAAACCAAGTTGTCCAGTTTGACGACAACTCTTAGTAAAAGGATATCATCTAAGCGTGACAGAAGCTCTGCCATGCTCAGCTTCGTCTGAGTGTGTGTGTGTGTTTAGAAGTTTTGCTGCATGCATTCCAAATAAGTCAAAACCATGCGCCTGTGCATGCGTAGGCTTCTGTGTGTGTGTGTGTGTGTGTGTGTGTGTGTGTTTGTGCATTTGCATCTGAGAGAGCCTTTGCTGTGTTTGGTTCAAGTACATTGCCTAACTGTAAGTGTGCACGCTGAGGTGTTTCTGTGTGTCAATAACTGAGTGAGTGTTATGAGATCTGAGTGTGTTCGACCAGTGTGTGGTTGTGCAGCCCGACGCTTTGGCTGAGGATTTCTTTAGCGCGTGGAAATGGGATTATGGCTTTCTCTGTAAAGCACTCTGCCTATTGTTACTGGGATGATGCAAGGTATAAGCCTTAATTCTCCCTTCTGTGTGTAGGGCTCTGTCTTCCAAACTACGTGTTTCAGACATCCACTGCATGGCTAAGTGGATTTTTTCATTTCTTGTTCTAGGAACTGTTGACAGCAGATACCAGCACCTATACAATGTTTTGTGATTTGTATGCATTTTGATTTTACAATGACACTATTATGTACGTTTGCAGTTTTATAGTTAGGTATCTTGTTAAATAATGACAAATTTGATCACTTATGTTGTGTTTTGATCCCTTAAACACTAGGGTCTTAGGGGCGCCATTTCCTGTGTCTTGGGCAAGTAGAGCCTGGTGGTGGCCATCCCTCTTTAGGCCAAAGAAAAACCACTTATATTAACAACAAATTAGGTTCTTGTCGACTAGTTGAAGCAGCTTCAACAGTCATCGTATTTTAGAATAGATTTACCAGTATGTGTGCTCCCGAGGATGATTAAACGTATGCTTCTACTACAAAAGTAGTCATTTATGGCATGATGTAGTTAATTTAAGTCCGGATAGTATAATAACATCTTGAATGATACTTTTACACATGTTATTGGTTACGCATGTGTTTCTTGTTAGTCATCAGACGCTAAATTCTCCCACCAACAACAGACACAGTTGTTAATCAATACATCAATTCACTGATCAAAATTCCAGACAGAGCCCCCTCAGGGTTTGAAGATCAGCTACACATGCACACACGGAAGAGCCGATCACTTGTATTGATCACAACTTCTGATGTGATCTTCAACTTATCAGATGCTACCTGCAATGAACCTGGGATCAATGCCTGATAAACATTAAAAAACACTAATTTATAACTCTAAAGCGGAAAGGATGTAATTTTTCTCTCAATTTTGCTCCTATTGATTCAAAAGCGACTCGCTGGTACCACCAATCAATCAGAAATGTGGCGTTGAAAAAGGTAAAAGCATAAAAGTGGCTGGCTAATCATTGACAACATTAAGAAACACTTCAAGATAAAATAATAATGTGCATTTGTACAAAGCACATATTGTGGGTAAATATTTTACATTAGGGACATTCACATATTCTCAGTCAAGGTCTACAAAGGGTGTTTTTCAGTGTTATCGTTCAAATGTTAATTTTGCTGTATTTCCCCCCTCTAAGTCATTCATAATGATACATAGTAAATGGAATGTTTGGATTAAACAACACAAACAACCCGAAGAGCCGTCTGGGACCCGAAGGAGCTGGCTCTATTTAGTGAGCTGAGACAGCCGGTTCTCGTAATTCCCATTTCTTCTACAGACTATTTGCGTCCTTGAGGATAAAAAAAAACTCTGGTCAAAGACGTATTTCTCATTTAGAGCGCATGCATCGAGTCGGGATTTTCCTCGCTACCCTTGCACTCTTGAAGAATTTAGCAACCGTGAGACAAAAAAATCAAACATGTTTGATACGCGGTGCCACTGGCGCCGCGCCATTTTCCTCAAAAAAGACACCTGACACCATGAGCAAAATTACAATCGCCAGTGGTGTTGCGCAGGGTTGGCGCTAGGGTGTGCAAGGGCCTTAATGTTGTGGAAAAGAAAACACATTTTTCTTACCTTATTTATTAAAGTACACACTGTGCATTTGTACACCATTTTGCAAGTTTGGTCATTAGAACTCGGTTGACCATGGATTTTCAATTTGTCCAAGTGTGCCATTGTAACAGTTTTAATCAGATGACAATCATGTGTCGATATCTGTGCCATATTTACCTTTGAGCTCAGTCCCACCCTCATGGTGCTGTCCTCATTCCTGTCATGCAATCCAGTGGGCAGTGATTGGGTGTCAAAAGGTGTCCCATCCATCTCTAGCCCATTTAAGAATGGACTGGCATGTCTGTCATGCACCTGGGAGTCAGTGGGAAGACAGAAGTAGAATGTATTATAAAGAGATAACAATAAATAATAACAATAAATAATAACAACAATAATAATAAAATCAAATATGTATATTAAATAAGTAAAACATACTAGAATAACTGTTATAATAATCTAAATAATTGTTATATTACATATTATTTAATACCATTGTCATTAGTACTACCTTAGTACAACATGAGAGATACTCATGATTTCAGTTTAAAATCATTACAATATGTTCCTAATTGATATGGTGTGAATAGGTTGTGTAAGATTTCCATTTTCTGCTTGTTATTTGGACCAGTGACCAAACTGCAATTTCATCACAAAAGGACAGCTCGTCTTTCCATTCAGCTTGTGCATCAATCTGTACAAGTGTGCACACATTTCCGCATAGTTTTGTATGACGCTGTGTGTGTGTGTGTGCGTGCGCGCATGTGAATTATACATACAACTAATCTTCCAACTCATTTCCCCAGTAGCAAGAAAGCCTGGGGCTAATCAGCCCCAGCGCAAACGTGCTTTCTCTTTGACCAAAAAAACTCCGCGCTCTTGCCTCTGTCCTCTCGCGATGAGCGGCATGAATATGGAAAACGGCACAGCCGACAACATCGTCAAAGCAGCAGAGGGTTGCTCTTTCACATCAAACCCAGGGAGGGAACAAAAAAAAGAAAGACACCTCCGACAAAAAACTTGAATGTGTGTTTGTGCATTCTTTTCCCTTTGCAAGATCCCATAATCCTGTTTGTTGGAAACACTCTGTGTGGGTACTGATAATCATGATTCTTAATAGCCCCTCGTTCACGTCCTTCTCTTTTTCCCACTTTTTATTTGATCTGCTCTTTTTTACCTTGTCCATTGCAGTCATCTGACTTCTTTAACCACGTTTTGTTTCATCCTTTCCTGAGCACTTTTATGAAAAAAAAACTAAACCAAAAAAAAAACTGAAGGCATATTTAAACTATCTTTTTCTGTCCACTAATTCTACCACTAATCACTGCCTCTCCTTTTCTGCCCTGTCACCCTCATTTGTTGTCAGCTCTTATAGGGAATTTAAAAAGTTGAGGAAGGAAATAGGGCCAAATAAAAAAAAAGAAGGGGAAAAAAAAAACGCCTTTAGGGGATAAAGGCAGTCCCAGACAAGTGTCTGCCTCTGAGAGGATGGTTAAGACGCACAGACAGACACTTTCATGATGGCTGATTGAAGACTGGCAAGCACATGAGAGTGCAGGAGAATGGGAGTAAAAGAGGGAGGGAGAAAGAGAGACATAGAGGGAACCAGAACGAGGGCCCACTTTAACAATCTTTAAGCCTGGGCACTATGGCTCTTAGAAAGATGTGAGGTAGTTGTCAGAGCTGAAGTAAATGAATAGTGAAGCGCTTCATCCTTCTGAGCCGCCACGCGCCCTTCTGAAACACAGCCAAGTCCTCTTTGTTAGCTTTCATAATCACTTTGTGTTTCTCTTTCCTCAGTTCACCTTTGTTTTTGCTGCATTTATTTTCTTCACCTTCCTACCCTAATCATTTCAGATGTATTTTTTAAATTTTACCCTCAACACTTAACACAAAAAATACGTGGACCCAAAGCATTACACAATAATTCTATTTGCATATTGTTCTGTCAATCTTAGTACACTATGCTTTTGATTTTCTTCTATGTCCCTTATTTTTTGTTTTTATAAAACAATTTAAACAGACCTGTTTTTGCTCCTTAATTATTATGGATTACAACTTAGAACTTGAGAGTTACTTGGTGGAATTGTACATATGGATTTGTGTTTGAAAAAAAAACGGGAAAAAAAAAAAAAAAAACTGGCAAATGAAAATACAGGATGGTTGTGTTCCTACTGGGCATTTCGGCCTGACGCGCCTTCTCCGGCAAACATCGAAGCCTCAGTAAAAGTGAGGAAAAGAAAACCATGAGTGGAAAGCTTTTAGTGTGATCTGTAGAGGAGCATTTGGACTCAAGCGCTTCCCCATTTTCACACTTCTGCCAAGCTCTGGCTCAGTACACAGTGTGGACCACAGTGTTTTCTCTAAGCTCACTTGATACCGCTGAGCTACAGATTCAAGAGGAGGAAAACGCTACATAAAAAAACAGGCTGGGTTTGCTGTGCATTCACAACGTACGCAGAAAGCATATTTTGTCTTAACCTGATAAACAAAGACCTGTATCAAAATGAAATATCTTGTTCTGCATGATCTGTTCTGAGGGCAGGGAAATATCGTCTTACAGCCAAAAGCAAATTGATTGACTGTATCTTTCGTCACATATGCACTTTTTCAAACATTTTTCCTCCTCTCAAATATCAAAATCTCCTCTCGCAAACATCTACACATACTTTCATCACTTTCCCTTTAATGCCCTAAGGCTGAATAAGTGACAAACCTCGCACTGATAAGACAAATACCAACACAGCCAGGGAAGCTGTCAATAAGGAGCAAGCGAGTGAGATTTAAAAAAAAAATGGGAAGGGGTTAGGGTTAGGAATGAATAAGGTATTCTGGATGAAAGTCCAATAAAAGAAAGATTTAAGTGTTGACAATAGAAAACCTGAACAAAAAACCAATACTTCTATGGAAAAAAAAAAATCACTCACTCATTTACACCTAGGGACAATTTGGACTGGCCAACTAAGCTGATGTTTTTGGAATGTGGGAGGAAACCGGAGTGCCTGGAGTAAACCCACACAAGCACGTGGAGAGCATGCAAACTCCGCACAGGAGAATTCGACCCCATGACTTCAGAACTGTGCCACGGACGCGTTGTCTACTCATCTGCCATGCAGCCCTTCCAAGCATCAGTAATATATAAATACAATCTTTAAATTGAACAGTTAGGAATACAAATAACCACTGCTCTTTGTACGCATATTCATTATACTGCAAAGACTGATATCAGTACAAGTACTCAAAGACACAATCGATCTCAATTTATTGCTAACTCTAATCAGAGGTGGAGGTTGCCCATGTTCCAAAGTACTGAAGGCTTGATTTAGTATTGTCAGCTTAAGAATGTGTTAATATGCATTGTTAATAGCACACACTGCATCCAAGTTGGCAATTAGATTGACTCTTTTCACCCTTGCCCTTTAAATGTCCTCAAAAATGACTGGACAAACTGATACACTTAATTTAGTTTTTCAAAACCACAGAGTGATCACTTCCTAATTCGATTTACTCTGAAATTAATTGTAATGAACGTAATGACATTTGAGAAGCTTGGGGAACAATTAATACTCCAATGTGATTAGAACTATTGCATCTTCTTCACTTTGGAATCTCCCGGCGCATTGTCACCTTTCCTGCAGCTCTTTCTTAAAACTATCCCTCAATGTTGCCCTTCCTCTTGTTTTTTACTTTCCAAGTTTTGCTCTTTAGTCCTTGCTCTCTCCCACTCCAAATCATTCGCAGATCTGATATATAGCCAATATTCACTATCGTATAAGATTGTGTGCAGTGTGCAAGGAAAGAGATAGGAAGTGGGGTGAGGAGCAAAAAGAATAAAAAGAGAAAAAGAAAAGGAGAGACATTTGTTCTACTCATCTCAGTGCTAAAAGATACAATTACCTCTCAGAGCATATTACCCATGTTTTATACCAGCCCAGGGCCTCCTGCCTTTGCCCCGCTGCGCTCGCCCCGTGTTAGGCCCATATTTTAACACTAGCCATGACAGTTTATTTAAGAAAAGAAAATTGTACCAAAGGAGATAGAGAGGGAGAGAGAGAGGAACAGGGTAGGAGCATGAAGAAAATGAGAGTGAGAGTAGGAAGGACGTAGAAGGGGGAGAGGACAAGACAATGGTCGGCGGGGCTGAGGGGGTCTTTGAAGAGACAGATGAGGCTGGAAAAAAGAAAAGGAAATAGCAGGGAGCGGGAAAAAGAGAGCAAGGGCATATATAAACTGACATGCCAACCTTCTAATAAAGACCATTAGTCTGGAAGCCTCTTTTTTCAATACAGGACACAACCAAGGGGACTCTGGGAAATATAATTAAAAAAATACAAAAGGAAGGGTGGACACACTAAGGGTTCTTTATCGTAGCACATTGGGGTTGTCAGCTCTACGGTCTACATAGACCTGTAGCTTCACCAACACCACTAATGCTTGACCAAAAAAATGGTGAACTAAACATGAATTTCCACAGAGAACAGACTCTAAAAGTCACCATTTCTTAAATTCTGATTTATCAACGAAATTCTGGTTCTCTGTCTTTTTGCTAGAGTCCCCACTTACCTCGCGTTATATAATCAAACCTACCGTTTCTTTCTAAAGTACTTGAAAAAGTTGCGGCACAGCAGCTGAATTATTTTATATCCTCAAACAATCTTTTTGAATCCATGCAATCAGGATTCAGGGCCAATCACTCTACTGAGACAGCACTGATTAAGGTAACCAATGATATTCTATTGGCAATGGACTCTGGCGCTTCATCACTCTTGCTGCTGCTGGACCTTAGTGCTGCCTTTGACACTGTAGACCATATCTTACTAGAACAGTTGGAATGATGGATTGGTCTCTCAGGAACCGTCCTCTTATGGTTCAGATCCTACCTCTCAGATAGGACACACTGTGTTATATATGGTGGAATGACATTTGAGCCCTTCAGTGTTTCCTGTGGTGTTCCGCAGGGTTCAGTACCTGGCCCCCTTCTTTTCAGCATTTACATGCTTCCATTAGGTGATATTATGCCCAAGTATAATATTAATTTCCATTGCTATGCACATGACCCTCAACTATATCTTCCAATGGAGGAATCTGCCACACTTAACTGTGGAAATTTGGAGGTCTGCCTCACTGAGATAAAAGAATGGATGTCACTCAACTTCTTGCGCCTTAACTCTAAAAAGACAGAAATGTTCTTTATTGGTCCATCTAAATGCAGAGACTTGTTCTCAAAAACGGCTTTGAACATTGACGAATGTAATATCACCCAGAGTGACTCAGTCAAAAATTTAGGTGTCATATTTGAGCCCTATCTGTCCTTTCAAACACACGTTAACAATATGACTAGAACAGCTTTTTTTCATCTTCGCAACATTGCTAAAATTCACCTTATGCTGTCTCAGTCGGATGCGGAGATTATAATTCATGCGTTTGTTACCTCCAGTCTCGATTACTGTAATGCACTACTCACTGGTCTCCCGATGTCCAAAATCAAGAGCCTTCAGCTGGTATAAAATGCTGCAGCAAGGCTTTTAACTAAGACATGAAGTTTGATCACATTACCCCGATATTAGCTAAACTGCATTGGCTCCCTGTTAGCTTAAGATGTGATTTTAAGGTTCTGTTGGTATTATACAAAATCATGCATGGACTTGCTCCCTCGTATGTTTCAGATTTAATTTCCTCCTATGTTCCGGTCTGGAGCCTTCGCTCTGAAAACGCCGGTCTTCTAGTGATCCCAAGAGCCAAGAAGAGATACGCAGGTTCAAGAGCGATCTCCATTCAGGCCCCGGTGCTGTGGAATGCTTTTCCCCCTGAGATTCGATCTGCAACCTCAGTGGAAATGTTTAAATTTAAGCTTAAAACACAACTCTATTCTATAGCATAGAATAACCTATATTTTTTGTTGACCATATCTGTGTATTATTTGTCACTTGACGAGGTGAAGTAATGACTCATTCTATCATGAAAGGTGTACACAAACAAAGAACATAACCCAAATGCGTACAAAAGCTGTACTGTTTTACGACAGGAATTGGAAACATTATCTTATATTTTTTAACATTTTACGACCGCACGGTCAATTTAGTCTTTCCATAGCCGCTAAGTTAGGTAATTTTAAGGCGCTCCCGATTCAATATTGATATTGGTTCAATATCAGTCAAAAAAATGTTGTTGTTTTTTAAATCATGTATACATGATTTTGTCAGCATTTCTCAATTTTCTCAAGTATGTGCTCCGCAATTGCTACTCATATACAAGCAAAGTACAAAAGGCGACACCATATTTTCACGAAAAGCCGTAGCGGTTTCCATTTCTGTATTTAATACATACACAGGGTGCACCTGATTATTTGGCGCAAGGTCAACAACACAGACACTGAGTTTGGTTGTGGTTTATTCAAGTATTGATTTCTAAGCATAGAAATCAACATACAATGGTGGACAAAACAAAAAAAAAGCATTCGATGGGGGGGAAAAGTGAGGTTTTGGATTTAATAATATTTGGGGGGACAACTCTGTTCAGCCTCCAGTAGCTCTTATTTTCATTGCAGTATTGTTACAATGCACTATTGCTCAATATATTATTATAATTATAACTTGGGCAAGTTTTTTAAGCACTATGTTGAAAAAAAATTATTTGGGCCCATTCGCCCTGGCAGTTTTTTTTATCTCTTTTCTCTTCACCGTCTCTATATTACATGTTTTACCCTTGAGTGCAATATCTCATCTTGTTGCATACAAAGTTTCACATGGTTGATATTGACAATAAAGAAAATTCTAATTCTAATTGCTTTCAAATTGGTAGATATGCTAAGGCTTTAGTATCCTTGAGTACTTCCGCAAAAAATGGACACATTGCATGTGGTGTAATGTCTTCTTCTGCGCAAGCGGGAAACAGTGACGTTCACACAGTAGCAACTAGAAATCACAGGAGATTGCATACATGTCGCATTTAGTTGGAAATGTGAACGATATCACGAAAACATCGGATTTCACCCAAAAATAGGAACTGAGCATTAAGCTCTGCAGTGTAAAGCAATCTTCTTATAAATGCATACTGCATTTTATTGCACTATTTTTGTTGGTCAGATAAGGCAACTTATTATGCACCTTTGTTGTTGTTTTTTCCAATCCTTAATATTAAAAAAAAAATCGTAATTGCATTTCTTTAATTTGAAAAAAAGAAATTATACAATACGTGATTCATTAATAAACTTGAGGGGGTCCAATATGGTGCTTTCAACATTTTAGGTTGCTTGTTTTTCTGCCTGCCTGGTTAAAAAAGTACTTGGGCTTTAAATGTACTATTTGAGCTTACTCTATTTCTTTTATCTATACTAATATAATTTTACTGTTTATTAAAGTACTTGCATTTACCCTGATGAATTTAATATATTATCAAATTAAATGTAATTTATTGTTGATAAGACAGACTTTGATGATCTGATTGAATTGTTGTTCCAAATAAACTGAAAAATAAGATGTTGCTATAGTTACTCAGTGCTTAAATAGTCTCATCTCATTCTCATCTCATTAGCCGTACCGCTTATCCTCATTAGGGTCGCGGGGGGGCTGGAGCCCATCCCAGCCATCTCCGGGCAGTGGGCAGGGGACACCCTGAACTGGTTGCCAGCCAATCGCAGGGCACACAGGGACAGACAACTCATTCGCTCATTCACACCTAGGGACAATTTGGACCGGCCAATTCACCTGAAATGCATGTTTTTGGAATGTGGGAGGAAACCGGAGTGCCCGGAGGAAACCCACGCAAGCACGGGGAGAACATACAAACACCGCACAGGAAGTCTGGAGATGGATCTGAACCCACGACAGGTTCCCATGACATGAACTGTGCCGCACAAGCGCTAACCACTGCGCCGCCGTGCTGCCCTGCTTAAATAGTGTTTATCGCAAAGTACTTTTGGACTTTTACTGAAGTACTTATTTGGATGAATACTTTTTACTTCTACTTAAGTAATATTATTCTGAAGTAACAATACTTTTACATTTTTGGCTACTCTAACCACCTCTGTCCTTAGCAGTGTTCATTTTACCTCTGAAAAGTGATACTCGGGTACTCGCATGCTCAAAAATCTATGGGTCCCAACAGAGATCTATGGGTCTCCAAAATTTAGTGTTATCGAGATTGAAAGTGTAAATCCGCAAAAAATATATAAATAAATATATAAATCTATATATTCATTCAGTTTTATTCATCACACTTCATTGGTAATACAAAGCAGTTATCACTTCAGATTTTTCAGTTCACAAAAATATTGCACATTATACAAAATAATATTGCTGAAATATTAGTCCATATATTCATGCAGTTTTAATCACTTCAGATTTTTCAGTTCATATATTCTTCGTGGTATGCTGTCCCGCCACAGTTGTAATGCATTCTCAAGGTCCAATTGCAGCAACGTAAGTTCCATAGCTAATTTGTGGTTTTCATTGTCATTGTGCCGATCCAATGTGCTATTCTGAAAGTTTGTATTACGAAATGATTTATGCAATCCAGTTTTTTTGTCACGCTGGGTGCACGCATCACAGAACATGTAGCCTCTATTATCATCCTCTTCATAGCGTAACCAGGAATATAATTCAGTCAATTTTGGCAGAAATGTCCTTTTCTTGCTAGGAGTATTCTTTTTTTTAATCTTTCGTCAAATTGTTCTCTTCAAAACACGTGTTTTCCTTGCCTTCGCGGTCTTCTGAAGAATTTCTCCGCCGTTTTTCCTGCAGACCTCTCATCCGACAGGGGCGCACAGTTCACCTCCGAGGTGTGGAACACCGTTGCCGAGGGCCTGGGGGTCAAACTTCACCGCACGCATGAGTCGACCCATTCCCGGGATTATTGCTGTTGTTACCACTTATGTTTCGACTTATTACCGACACTGAAGAAATTACCAATTTTTTGTTGATTTGCACCCAATACCAACCGTTTTTACGGAGGCATACTTCTCTTTCACTCGACAACCACCAAAACCATGACGTCATCTCGAAGCAATGAGATCTTGTTTGCAGAGATCGGCGCGAGACAAAAACAACAATGGCGGATCTGCCCGACGAAAAGTTTGTAGTGCGGTAAATCTTTGTTAAAAAAAAAAAAAAAAACAGTAATCGGGTAATAATGACAATTTGGTGTAAAAAAACTTGCGTCCCGGGGACGCACGTTGATTTGAGAATGCATCCCCAGCAAAAATGATGCGTCTAGAATGCAGGGACGCGGGCAAACGAGAACACTACTTAGAGTCATGAAAATATGGTAGCATGCCGACAACCATATAATAAAAAAAAAACAGGAGTTGGTCATGTGAGTCAGCTCTTTTCTATTTTAACCCATTTAGGCCATGAGCACAGTTCTACAATTCTACAACCAGTTGAGCAAGAGCACTGTAGCACGTTGTACCAGATCCGGCATTTAAATTTTCACCCCCTTTTTTCTGCTCCTTGCTGATCAAATAAGTCAGAAAACACAATTGAGTACGACTTATAAATTCAAGCATTTAAAGGATATTTCTTGCAAACCAGTAGTGATACAGGTTAACGATCAAATTATATGTTTTTTTTAAGCTAATACTGATATTATTAGTGTTACAGTGTTCATTTTACCTCTGAAAAGTGATGGGTCCCGGGGACTCGCATGCTCAAAAATCTATAGGTCCCAACAGAGATCTATGGGTCCCCAAAATTTAGTGTTATCGAGGTTGAAAGTGTAAATCGGCGACAAATATATAATATAAATCCATATATTCATTCAGTTTTAATCATCACAGGTTATTGGTAATACAAATCAGTTATCACTTCAATATTTCTCAGTTCACAACAATATTTTACATTATACAAAATAATATTGCTGAAATAATTATATTAATCTATATTTTCATTCAGTTTTAATCATCACAGTTAATTGGTAATACAAAGCAGTTATCACTTCAGATTTTTCAGTTTCAAAAAATATTGTACATTATACAAAATAATATTGCTGAAATATTAGTCTATATATTCATGCACTTTTAATCATCACAGTTAATTGGTAATACAAAGCGGTTATCACTTCATATTTTTCAGTTTACAATATTGTACACTATACAAAATAATATTGCTGAAATATTAATATATTCATGCAGTTTTAATCATCACAGTTATCACTTCAAATTTTTCAGTTCATATATTCTTCGTGGTTTGCTGTCCCGCCACAGTTGTAATGCCTTCTTAAGGTCCAATCCATTATCATCTTCCTCATGGCATCACCAGAAATATAATTTAGTCCATTTTGGCAGAAAAGTCCTTTTCTTGCTAGGAGTATTCTTTTGTTAATTTTCTTTCGTCGAATTGTTCGCTTCAACACACGTGTTGGCTTTAAGGCTAGGACCTTAGCTTGGCCTTTTGGCTGAGAGTAAGAGTCCTTGGCTTTGTAGCGTATTATGAACTGACTGATAACGGATAATGGATAATTAATAAAGAAAATAGAACAATAACCCTTAAAAAATCCCCTCCCCCACACGTGTTTTCCTTGCCTCCGCGATCTTCCGAAGAATTTCTGCGCCGTTTTTTCGTGCCGGAATTATTGCCGTTGTTAGCACTTTCTGCATTATGTTTCAACTTATTACTGACACAGAAGAAATAACCAATTTTGTGTTGATTTTCCCCTAATACTGTTATTTCGGAGGCATACTAATACTTGTCAACCTCCACAGCTCCATGCCCTTACAAACTGTCGTATTTTGCTTTACAAAATACAAAAACATCTTACACCATATTTTTTTTCAAACGTATTTATGTAGTTTAACATGTTATATTGTACATGTTTTTCCTTATATCATATATATTGTTAATTAGCATTTTGTTGAGACACCGAGTTGCTCGACATGAATGAGGTTTATTATGAAAAAAAAGTTCAAAAATTAAGTAGCTCGGACGTTCACTGTAGAAGGAAAAATACATGCAAATATAATTAAGTAGAATAATACATTTTCTTAATCAAATTATTAATTCATTTTCTGCATTAAATTATTGTTGGTAATATATTGATTAAAGATATAACCACAAACCTGTTTTTTTTCATGTTCTCCTTTTATACTTCCTTTTTTTTCTCAACTTCTTTATACAACGTCATAATTCGTAATATTATGCATCAAAGCAAGTCAGCCATTTGAGAGCCGGCTCTCTTTAATGAGTTGAGCCAAAAAAGCCGGTTCTCTAAAAAGAGACGGACTTTCACTACACAACTCGAACTCATTTGACTTGATTGATTTGCCGTTTCGTAATAGTCGGTGTATACTGAATAGTACCCATCATTGACAAATTTGCGTTTTTCCGTGCAGATTTCCTTGTAGGTCGTCTAAAATTGCATAATAAACGTACTTTAAAATGCATAATAAACGTACTTTGTACGGCAAAAACGTACAGATTGACAGGTATGCATACCTAACCTTCACTCAACGACAAGCACCACAACAATGACGTAATCTCGAAGCAACGAGATCTCGTTTGCCGAGATCGGCGTGCAGACCAAAACTCGAACTGCGAGACCAAAACAACAATGGCGGATCTGCCTGACGAAACGTTTGGAGTGAGGTAAATCTTTGTTAAAAAGTGATCAGGTAATAATGACAATTTGGTGTCAAAAAAGTTGCGTCCCAGGGACGCACGTTGATTTGATACTATGCGTCCCCAGCAAAAATGATGCGTCTAGGACGCAGGGACACGGGCAAACGAGAACACTGGTGTTACGAGGAGGCCGATAACAGATATTTAGAGACGATATTCAATTGCTGTAAAAATGTGCGTAAAATATTTTCAATGTTGCAAAAAGAAACAAATATTTGTTGTAAATTAAAGTAAAACCAATAGTGGTCTGAAACCTCTTACAGTAAATTAGAATTTCAACACAACCAACATGACTAATCTTTCACCTAAACGAAAAAGTAACAGTGCAAGAAATAAAATGAGGCTGAGCAGCAACTCGTATAAAAGGTACATCCTTACTCTTTGTACAATAAATTTGAATTTCAACACAACTGACATGACTAATCTTTCACCTAAACCAAAAACTAAATAAAATCAGTCTTAGCAGCAAAATGAAATAGTTCCTAGATTTGTTTTACAATAAATTATAAAATATGAGTTAAATCAACTTAAAACATAAATTGCTTAGAAATGTCAGCAGTGCTCACAAATTAAAAAGTGTGGGCAATCCTGTTTTAGAGCCAGACTGCCAAACTAATGTTAAGATCCATCAGCCTTAAACTTTAGCATGCTTTTTGTGCACTCCTTCAGTCACAAACACACTTGTTTAATTAACAACAAATCTTATGATGAGAGCTAATATAGCAATCTCCACCTGAACGTGCTTCCCCAAAACGAGTTAACTACTTTTTTTCCACTCTTTATCTCTCTGTCTATCTATATCTATTTATCTATCTACAGTGTTCATTTTACCTCTGAAAAGTGATGGGTCCCGGGGACTCGCATGCTCAAAAATCTATGGGTCCCAACAGAGATCTATGGGTCCCCAAAATTTAGTGTTATCGAGGTTGAAATTGTAAATCTGCGACAAATATATAATATAAATCCATATATTCATTCAGTTTTAATCATCAGTTTATTGGTAATACAAATCAATTATCACTTCAAGATTTTTCAGTTCACAACAATATTTTACATTATACAAAATAATATTGCTCAAATAATGCTATTAATCTATTTTATTTTGTTTATTTTCTTTTGTTGAATCGTTCACTTCAACACACGTGTTTTCCTTGTCTCCGCGATCTTGCGAAGAATTTCTCCGCCGTTTTTGCGTGCCAGAATTGTTGTCGTTGTGATCACTTTCTGCATTATGTTTCGACTTATTACTGACACTGAAGAAATTACTAATTTTGTGTTCATTTTCACCTAATACTAACTGTTTTTTCGGAGGCATACTCATACCTGTCAACCTCCAGGGCTCCATGCCCTTACAAACTGTCGTATTTTCCCTTACAAAATACAAAAAAATCTTACACTGTAGCGAGCAGAGACGGGAGTCGTGGGCGGAGTGTCAAACAAAGGTGCCAACGAAAGCTGCTTTAATGACATTTAAACTTGCAATAACAAAACAAACACGAGAGTGGCTCGAGCCGGCCTAATTAAGAGTCCCCCTAGGAACTCGCTAACTGAACAATGGTTCCATGGGTGAATTATGTAAAACCCACTACACAAACCCCCCCAGAATTCACCCATAGTCAAAGTCTCTGTGCCTGGTTGGGATGCTGACCCGGCCACTGCGGGTACAAGGAGCTGGAACAGCGGGGGGGTGTGAGCTTGTGGACTCAGTTGGAGAGCCCACAGGTGCTGGGGGCGGAGGGTCAGTGTGGGTACCCACGGGGCCGGAGGGTCGTGCCGCAGGAGGACGACCGCACCGTGGGGCTTGGGCCAGTTCCAATGGCTTGGACATATCCATGTGGGCAGGCTTAACACGGTCCACGGAGACAGTCTCTGGCCTACCACCAATGTTCACGACCATGGTCTTGTCACCATGCTGCAGGACCTTAAACGGTCCATCATAAGGAGGGCGCAATGGTCCGCGGTGGGCATCGTGGCGAATGAAAACAAAACCAGCCGAGCGCAGGTTGGAGGGAACCCGTGAAACTGGCCTGCCGTGTCGCGATGTGGGGATAGGCACAAACGCTCCCGCAGTGCCCTGCAAGATGGACTTCTCCCTGGATGCGGCCCAGGGTGTCGTTGGGCCTGGGATGAAATCACCTGGCACCCGCAGCACTTGACCGTAAACCAACTCAGCTGAAGAGCACTGAAGGTCCTCTTTGGGAGCGGTCCTCAGTCCCAGCATGACCCAGGGTAGCTTATCGACCCAGTCCCCATCGGTCAGGCCGGCGCGCAGGGCCGCTTTCATCGAGTGGTGGAACCGCTCGCACAACCCGTTAGCCTGGGGGTGGTAGGCAGTGGTGCGGTGAAGTTTGACCCCCAGGCCCTCGGCAACGGTGTTCCACACCTCGGAGGTGAACTGTGCGCCCCTGTCGGATGAGAGGTCTGCAGGGGATCCAAAACGGGCGACCCATGTGCCGATGAACGCCCGGGCCACATCGACAGCTGAGTTGGAAGTCAGCGGAACTGCTTCAGGCCAACGGGTCGTCTTGTCCACCATCGTCAGGAGGTAAGTGAAACCGTGTGAAGGGGGCAGTGGGCCCACCAGGTCAATTTTAACGTGGTCAAACTTCCGTTCTGGGATGGCGAATGGTTCCAATGAGGCCTTGATGAGACGGTGCACTTTGGCGCGTTGACATGCCACGCATGAGTCGACCCATTCCCGGACGTCCTTTCTCATCCCTTTCCACACAAACTTCTGGGCCACTAGCTTAATGGATGCTTTCCTGCCAGGATGAGACAGGCCGTGTATTGCCTCAAAAACAGCCAGACGCCAGCCAGCAGGGACAAGCGGCCTAGGCCAACCCATGGAGAGGTCACAACACAGCTTGGCCCCTGAGTCTCCGACCGCAACCTCCTCCAGCCGCAAACCAGTGTCTGTCTGAGCTCTTGAGCGTTTGGACGCCGTTATCAGAAGCCTGGTCCACACTCATACTGGAATAATCAAGCCCCAATTGCACATCACTGATGGTTGCTCTGGACAGGCAATCCGCAACCACGTTGGACTTCCCAGCAATGTGCCTGATGTCAGTCGTGTATTCCAATATGAATGACAGCTGGCGCTGCTGGCGGGCGGACCACGGTTCGGACGTCTTGGACATGGAGAAAGTAAGAGGCTTATGATCAACAAAGACGATGAACTCACGGCCCTCCAAGATGAAACGGAAGTGGCGAATCGCCAACCAGATGGCAAGTAGTTCTCTGTCGAATGCACTGTATTTACGTTCTCTTGGGACCAGCTGGCGACTAAAAAAGGCGAGTGGCTGCCAAGCATTGTCAACCCACTGTTCGAACACGGCACCCACTGCAAGGTCTGATGCGTCTGTAGTGAGTGCGACTGGGGCTCCGGGGGCTGGGTGAGCCAGCATGGCTGCCTGGCACAGCGCTGTTTTTGTGTCCTCGAATGCGGTCCATTCAATAGCTTGATTGGGTGACCTACCCTTGAGGGCCTCGTAGAGTGGGCGCATGACATCAGCGGCTCTGCAAATAAACCTATGGTAGAATGTCACCATGCCGAGAAACTCCCTGAGGCCCCGTGCTGTTGGCGGCCGAGGAAAGGTGGAGACGGCCTCTACCTTAGACGGGGGGAAGCACCATCCTTGGTGATGAGATGCCCAAGGAAGTGGATGGAGGGTACGCCAAAAACACATTTTGCGGGATTTATAATCAGGCCATGCTGACTGAGCTTGGTGAAGAGGTCCCTGAGGTGCTCCAAGTGTTCCTCTTCTGAGGAGCTGGCAACAAGGACGTCGTCCAGGTAGACGAACACAAAAGGCATGTCCCTGAGCACTGAATCCATCAGCCTTTGGAAGGACTGAGTGGCATTTTTCGGACTGAGTGGCATTTTTCAGTCCGAACGGCATCCTGAGAAATTTGAACAACCCAAATGGAGTTATCACGGCCGTCTTCGGTATATCTGAGGGATGCACTGGCAGTTGGTGGTATCCCCGCACTAGGTCCACCTTGGTAAAGAGAAGTTTACCCACCAGGTGTGCAGGGAAGTCTTAATTGTGCGGGACTGGGTAACAGTCGGGCATGGCGGCGATAGTCTCAGCATGGGCGCCAGCCACGGCCTGGTTTCGGGACCATGTGTAGTGGTGAGGCCCAGGGGCTGTCTGATCGGCGAATGATGCCGAGACGTTCCATGTTGGCAAATTCAGATTTAGCAGCTGCCAGTCTGTCTGGATTGAGTCGTCGGGCCCTGGCATGAACCGGGAGCCCCTTGCTTTCAATGTGGTGCTCAACCCCATGTCTGGTCGTGGAGGCTGAGAAGGTGGGCTTCACCAGACTGGGGAACTCGGCGAGGAGCCGGTGGTAAATATCACCGTCCAAGAGAGAGCTGGACAGACCCTCAAAAATCCCTTTGTCGCGGACACACGCGAGAGAGGAGAAATTCAATACGTCAACGAGGTGGCCATTTTTCACATCGACGAGTAGTCCATTGGCACACAGAAAATCTGCACCAAGAAGAGGAAAAGCAATATCCGCAGTGACAAAGTCCCATATAAACTGCTGACCCCCAAAACACACGTCCACTGTCCGTGTCCCATATGTGCGAATGGGGGTGTCATTGGCAGAAGTTAATGGAGGTCCATGTGTCCCCCCCCCCCCCCCACATTGTCCACAGTGGCAGGGAGGACGCTCCTCTGGGCGCCGGTGTCACACAAGAACTTGTGGCTGGAGAGGGCGTCCCGGATGAACAGTAGCCGGTTTCTTGCGCCTGCACTCACGGCCGCTACAGAGTGCAGGCCTTGGAGTTTTCCGTCGTGTTGGAGGTGCAAGGGGGATGGCACTTCTTGGCCTTGGGCCCAAAACGTGCATGGTAGTAACACAGACCTGACACATTCTGCCTTGCTGGCTGGGGGCGTCGCACTTGTTGGTGTTTAGGTGCGAGTAGGGGCCAGCACCTCATGTGTGTATCTATGTGTGGCCAGGAAAAACCGGTCCGCTTCCTCTGTCAGTGCACGCGGATCTGCAATGGTTGTATTTGCAAGCGCCGTCTGGACATGCGGCGACATGTGACGCAGAAAAAGTTCAGTGAAAAGAAAATTTGGCTCTTCGGTGCCAAGCAAGTTTAACATCATTTCCATGTGATCCGATGGCTTACTGTCTCCTAAGCCCTGAGGCGTCGAGCACGCTCAGAACGCGACAGTTCAAAGATTCTGAGGAGATATGCCTTCAGTCCCTTATATTTATCGAGTTCAGGAGGGGATGTGATGAAGCTCATTGCTCTGGCTGCAGTTGAGCTCCCCAGAGCAGACACCACGTGGTAATAGCGAGAGTCATCATCAGTGATTCCGCGCAGGGCGAATTGAACCTCTGCTTGTGCAAACCATGTTAACGCCAATGACTCCCAGAACTCGGGGAGCTTGAGAACGGGCGCATATGCCATGTCGGTATGCTCAGTATTATGCACTGCCTCGGAAACTTCCACGAGACTAATGTCGGGGTCACCAATGTAGCGAGCAGAGACGGGAGTCGTGGGCGGAGTGTCAAACAAAGGTGCCAACGAAAGCTGCTTTAATGACATTTAAACTTGCAATGACAAAACAAACACGAGAGTGGCTCGAGCCGGCCCAATTAAGAGTCCCCCTAGGAACTCGCTAACTGAACAATGGTTCCATGGGTGAATTATGTAAAACCCAGTACAACACCATATTTTTTTTTCAAACGTGTTTATTTATGTAGTTTAATATGTTATAGTGAACATGTGTTTCCTTATATCATATATATTATTAATGAACATTTTGTTCCTCGACATGAATGAGGTTTATAATAAAAAATAATAATAATAAAAAATTAAGTAGCTTGGACGTTCACTGCAAAAGCAAAAAAATACATGCAAATATAGTTAAGTAAAGTAATACATTTTCTTATTCAAATTATTAATTCATTTTCTGCATTAAATTATTGTTGGTAATATACTGATTAAAGGGATAACCTCAAACCCGTTTTTTTTTTCATTTTCTCCTTTTATACTTCCTTTTTTTCTTAACTTCCTTATACAACATCATAATTCGTTATATAATGTATCAAAGCAAGTGAGCTGTTTGAGAACCGTCTCTCTTTGATGAGTTGAGCCGAAAAAGCCGGTTCTCTAAAAAGAGACGGACTTTCACTACACAACTTGAACTAGTTCGACTTGATTGATTTGCCGTTTTCGTGATCGTCGGTGTTTACCGGCTGGTACCCATGATTGGCAAATTTGCGTTTTTCTTGTACGTCGTACACGTCTTAAAATGCATAGTAAACGTACTTTAAAATTGCATAATAAACGTACTTTAAAATGCATAATAAACGTACTTTGTACGGCAAAAACGTACAGGTTGACAGGTATGCATACTTAACCTTCCCTCACCGCCGACAACCACCACAACAATGACGTAATCTCGAAGCAACGACATCTCGTTTGGAGAGATCGGCGTGCAGACGGAAACTCGAACCGCGAGACCAAAACAAGAATGGCGGATCTGCCTGACGAAAAGTTTGGTGTGCGGTAAATCTTTGTTAAATATAAAAGTAATCGGGTAATAATGCCAATTTTGTGTCATAAAAGTTGCGTCCCGGGGACGCACGTTGATTTGACACTATGCGTCCCCAGCAAAAATTATGCGTCTAGGACACGAGAACACTGATCATATCCCTCAAGAGGGGTGATCGACAGCAAGACAGAACATACACAAAAACAAAGAAAAGAAAAAAGGAAAAGAAGTAGCAAAAAAAAATTTTTAAAAATTAAAAAATTAACCATGGCCAACCCAAATGCCCAAACACAAAAACTCTTAATCACCATCTCTTAATTGCACATGCTTTTCTACCAGACTTATTTTCAATATGTCTATATTATCAGCAGCCTTGATTTACATGCATGTCGGGATTCAGGATTAAGCAGAGCAGCCTGATAAGAGGCACACCTCTAAAGAGTTATGAATATAACATATTTTGCTTTCATGACTTTTAGAGTCAAGAAGGTTCCAGAGCCCTTGTCTAAAAGGTTAGGGTTAGTTTTTTTGTGTTTGTGGTCGATAGCCCGAATTTGAGAAGAACGGGTCTAAAGTCAATGTTTATATTACAAAACAGAAATAACTCGGGGAAACAGAATTCAAAACCCACGAAGTACAAACCTTGATTAATTGATTTAATAAATATTCTAGAATACAAAAAAGCCATATTGGACCACAAAACAAAAACAAACACAAAACCTGTATCTGAAGCCGCAAAAAAAAAAAAACCTTTACAGAGGCTTTAAGGGGAAAGAAACACATACTGTATTTATCAATATTCATTGGATAATGTTAAGAATGTGTCTGTTTTTTCCTAAAGACACCATTATTATCCAACATTTTTAAGAAAGCACCAGGAAGCCAAAGACCCGAAGGTGGTTCCAAAACCAGTTTAGCTGGTCAAGAAATCCAACTTTGTTGGGGATAGAAAGTGTCTTTGTCTGCCTTTTTGACCCGGCACCATGTGGTTTTGTGGGTCGAGAGCATTTTGTTGACATGTCTTTTAGCGAAACTTAAAAATGAAAAGGATTTGCGCATACATAATGTATGTTCGTCAAGTAGTTTGATGTTTGTGTACAACTCAAACCGCGACATCTTTGACGTGAAGGCTGATAAGCAACATAAAGGCGGGGAAACTGTCTAGCCAATCAGAATACAAAACAAAATGCACAATGAAAATCCGCGAAGTAGCAAAACTGATTAGTAACCAGCAATACAGCAAGGATTACTGTATACTCAGGGTTATTGTATCAGACCTGAAAAAGGAATAAGTTGTTTTCGGGCTTCCCCTAGCTATGTATTTAAGCAAACTGATGTTAGTGAAAAAAAATATGCCAACTTAAATTCATTGAAGCCAATAATGGTCAATTAGACTTTCTAAAGTTTGTCTTGTGGTGATTTGTCCCACAAATGGCTCCATCCATTTTTTGTATTGCCTTTTATCACTGTGAAACTGGGAGACTTTAAAGTTTGTCCTGCTGGGTGCACCAAACACACCTCAGTTGAGGAAGTATCAAAAAAACTGACAAAAACAGAAATGGAATGTAAAACAGTTTGTAGAATATATGCATTTAATAATTTCAACAAATGTACATGTAGTGCTATCTCCGCAAAAGCCTTGTACATTGTTCAAATGAGTCACACATTAGAGTATTTGCAGTGAACTCTCACTGCAAGAGATTTTCCTACACCCCCTTTCCACTCCGAGTTCCCTCCCGGCTACTCCGTACATTGTTATCATAATCAGATGAGACAACTACCTTGGGAGCAACTGCCTCCCCAACAACACCTTGCTCCTGGCCCTGAGTGTACACGCTTGTGATTGTGTGTGAATGTGTGAATTGCTTGCGGCACTTGGAAAGCTGAATTCCTTTAAACTGTCTTTTTCGTGTTTTGATCTTTTCAAACCAATAGATGACTGGTGTGTGTGTGTGCATGTATAGGAATGTTTCTAAATTACCAATCTTCTTCATGAGGAAATATATATATATATATATATATATATATATATATATATATATATATATATATATATATATATATATCTCGTGGCTGAAACAATGTTACAAATGACCACTGAACTGAAAGTTGCTTTTAGAGTGTGTGCTAGTTAGGATGTGTGCACAAACCTGGGAATGGCAGTATGCAAATGGTGTTTGAATGTCAAGGATGATTATGTTACTATTCAGGATGGTCAAAGCAGATCACATCATAGTGCTATTAGACAAAATAAAGATTACCGCATTTTCCGCACTATAAGGCGCACCTAAAAGCCTTTATTTTTTTCAAAAGCTGACCATGTACCTTATAATACAGTGCGCCTTATTTATGGAACAAAATTAATTCGCAAAGTCTTGCAACTAACTTGCAGCCGCCGACTAGATTTTCCCCCGAACACCAAGTAGTCCGCGATGTATGCTGGGATTTATCTACCGGCGTTTCATTGGCTAACCAATGTGTCAATCATCATTTGAATGGATCAATATTGGCTAAAGTTATTCGGAGGTCAAGGGGAGGATCCTTTTTATCATTTACAGGCTGGCATTGGCTTGAACGGCAAAACAAAGCCTGCAATTGGCCAAAAAAGACATGTCAATCATCAGTTGAATCGATCACTATTGGCTAAAGTTATTCGGAGGTCAAGGGGCGGATCCTTTTTATCATTTACAGGCTGGCATTGGCTTAGACGGCAAAACAATGCCTGCAATTGGCCGAAAAAGATGAATGCGTATAGCACGTGGCTGACGGCATAAATTTTTTTGTATTTGTAAATATTTTATTCTCCTGGATTTACTAAACTCACGGATATAAGAGGACCACGGCTGCACATTATTATGAACACAACGACTTCGGTGAGCTACTCTGGCTATATATATTATCCCTGTATCTTGTTTCACACTGAACCCGATGTTTCTGTGATAAGCGGTGCAGATAATGGATGGAATGGAGTGTCTATTTTTAAATTAAACTCAATTCCAACTGTTTATTGTCATATATACAGTAAAGTTGCGAGCGAAAAAGAAAATAGAAACTAAGGAATGGTTGGCATTTCTTGAATCCCAAGACTTTAACCTTCCGAATGATGGAACGATCCATTTGAGTGACATCGTACGGACACCGCATCCGCACGAGTTCTCGACACGTATTTGCGTCTTTGCAAGCTTTCGGAATGTTAAGGGGGTAATACTTTGACTGAACTATCTGACTGTTTTGTCGACGTTCCCATTGTAGTGCCTTATAATCCGGTGCGTCTTGTGTATGTCAAAAATAGGACCAAAAACTATTTTTTCGGGGTGCGCCCTATAACCCGGTGCGCCTTATAGTGCGGAAAATACGGTAATTCATAAGAATACACACAGACCCTTTCCGAACAATTTCACTATTTGATAAGAGCAAGACTTATTAATAGGAATACACACGCACCATTTTAATGCACCCCTCAGACATCACACCAATGCAGCTAATTACCGAAACCGATATAAAGTACAGTTTGTGTTCGTAACACAGAAAATGATCACCACAGATCCCAAGACTACACACACACACGGAGGATTTTGCAGGGGAGTTTGTCTTGTAATGACGTTTAACACTTGAGGCATAATGCACAAACAGCACAGTCATTTTTTGCAAAAAACCCCATTCGTCTGTCCACGCTGGCTGGAAAGAACGAGACTTTTTCGCTCAAGGAGCCGTCATGATTCGTTCATTTATCGCGCTGTGGGAGGGTTAAAATAGATCTCTCCTCTGCGAGGCACCGCGCAGACACACACTCATGGTAAAGCCGCTAAACAATGAAAGCGCGCAATGAAAATGTCTAAATTTCAGGTAAAAATGCGCATTAAATAATATCATTATTACTTTGCCGTCCGTTCTGGTTAAACCTCACTTGCCACTGCTGGCACGCGTGCCATAGGTTGCCGACCCCTGGTATAGACCTTAATCACAAGGAGCCTCAAAGGGCTGCACAGAACACAGATTATTGCAAACTACATCAGTGAGTAAAAGGTTTTGTAGATCAGTGAATATTTAAATGTATGTTTCATGTGATTTTTAGTGATCCCCTACAAAACATGAAATTATCCATCCATCCATCCATTAGCTCTACCGCTTATACTCAGTAGGGTCGCGGGGGTGCTGGAGCCCATCCCAGCTATCTTCGGGCAGTGGGTAGGGGACACCCTGAACTGGTTGCCAGCCAGTCGCAGGGCACACAAAGACAGACAAGTCACGTGATCATTCACACCTTGTAAAAATTTGGACCAGCCAATTCACCTGAAACGCATGTTTTTGGAATGTGGGGGGAAACAGGAGAGCCCAGAGAAAACCCACGCAAGCACTCTGTGTGGAGTTTGCAAACATGCAAACTCCACACAGGAAGGTTCAATCTCATGACCTCAGAACTGTGCCGCACACTGCGCTGCCGTGCTGCCCACATGGAATTATTAATTACCAAATGATTTAGTGCATTAGATTTTATTATTATTGATAATCCATCCCTCCATTATCTGCACCGCTTATCATCAGTAGGGTCGCTGGGTGCTGGAGCCCATCCCAGCTGTCCCCGGGCAGTGGGCAGGAGACACCTTGATCTGGTTGCCAGGCAGTCGCAATATTATTGAAAACATATCATTAAAATAACAACAATCTGAGGCCGTTTGAGAGCCGGTTCTCTAAATTGAGCTGTCCTCTTGGGTGCAACCAATTTTTCTTAATTTATTGAGTGGTCTATAGCATCAGACTGCTAAGAAACATGGCATTGGCAAAATTTTCAAGGATTTTCAAGCACTTGACCCAAAATTCAAGCATTTTCCTTATCTTGAAAACACATTCAAATTCAAGCATTTTCAAGGATTTCTAGAACCCATACGAACTCTGTTTTCTTCAAAAGCAACAAATACGTTGCTTATACGTTTCAAAATGTACAGAAAATGAATTGTCAATGAATTCCCAAATTGGTGAAAATCTGAATAAAATACCAATAAACTTGTTTATTCTCACAACAGCACTGTTCCAATTCAGCGATGATGAAAAAAGGGACATTGTTCTGAAGAGTATTCTGTAAAATGAGACTTTTCAAGCAAGCACAAACACACCGTTGAGAGTCTTTTACTGACTGAAAATGCCCCACCTCTTCATGGGACACCATTTGAGAAGGTCTACAGCAAACAATGACCATTTTTGTTCTTAAGATTTGATGCCTTTAATAATGCAGGATAAGCAGCCACTCGACCAAATTTTACGAAATCCTTAGGTATTTTTTCTATGGTTTTACTTCTTGAATAGAACCTTTGCAAAAAGTTGGACGTGAAGTATTAAGATTATATTTGCACCACCTCAGCCGGTGTCAGCAAAGAAGTGCAAACAATTGGTCCGGCAAATTAAAAGAATCAATGTATCTATTTTTGAGACAAAATCATATTTAATGTTTACTTGCTGTAAATGGCGTCTTATAAGTCAAGTTGTGTTTATTTGTATAGCCCTTAATACAATTAATGTCCGAAATAGCTTTGTTAGGTGACTCTGCAGAGCAATTTTACACTACTAACACATTGCAGTAGTATAACAATACCAGGACATCCTCAATTATTTTTTTGTTCAGATAGATTGATTAGTCCTAGCAAACAGTCTGTTTCAGCAATAGATGTGAGGAAAAAAAGAACAACGAGCTTAACAATGCACATCCACAGCAAATTTCAGTGGGTCTGCATAAGCTCTTGTACCGATTTGGACAATTCACCCTTTCAAGATACCCAGCACTGAGTGCTGCTCCATACAAGGACAACATTTTGCTTAAACCAGAGAATTGTTTTCAAGTAGCTAGTCGGACAAAGAATATGGTATCTATTATGGTATTTAAATCTTACCTGTAAAACAACATGTGTCCACATATCCATCACAAGCCGTCCCACTGTCGAGAAGCTGACAATCAGAGGAGTTGAACTTTTGGCCTTTGTGTACTCCATAGTGACAACCTGCTCAGAGACCGACACTGCCACTGAAAAAACTAACTGGTCACTCGAGTTTTTCTCCAGCAGCGTACTAAGAACGAAAAAAAAAAGGAAAACACAATAACAAAAAATGTAGTAACATTTCAGAAGAGAGGTGGATGTGAAAAAAGGTTATTATGCTGAATGAGATAAACCTAAAATGTTGAGTTGAACACTACTAGATGCAATCTCTCATTTTGACATTTATGCATGTCATATTAATATTTTACATGACTGCCAGATTCCTGGTGTTACACAGGTTGCGGACCCGTGCAGCCGAACACCCTTCGCGTGTCATATTAACCACCATTAGTGACATTTTATAGCAAATCATGGCTTTTATGAACCCAGAAATGCCCTCCACATAAATCACTGATGAATGATACGAAACCGTCCGTGTGAGACACCTGCACACGTATGTCAATTTCACAGAATGACTGGAAGCATTTTAATCAAATAAAGTTCCTGGTCATTTTTAAGTTAAATCAAATGTAAAAGGTCAGTTATCAGTTTCCTAAATCTGATACTGGGAAAAAACAGAATGATTCGGTAGAAATATGTTTGAGTAAAGCAATTGACATCTGGCAGTTGATAATGTATTTTACTGATTCATGTAATTGTACATTTCGAAGGTCACCTCGGCTTCTCAGTGCAAGACAACAGCAAATATACTCATTTACCTTATTCTCACATTTGTGAAACCACATGTTCCAAATGACAGAGATGTCTTTTGAAAACATTATTTGATAGTTTTCTTTCTCCTAAATAATTTAATCTGCTATATTGTATCACCCCATTTTCGACAATGTAAAGCAGTGTATTATCAAGACCAGGTGGCTGTTTCTGTCGAGTGGAAGGGTTTGAAATCACAACGATCAAGAGAAAAAAGGGAAATGGACGAAGGTGAGGACAGAGACCTCTTTGATTTGGATACTTTGATGGCAGTCACGACTGAGTCGACTACAAAAGGCGGTTGGCTGATGACAACATCAGAAAGAGGGAGTGGGAAATGGGAAAAAAAGCCAGGTACGGGTGTCATGTTCAGCAGGACACCAGAACAATTGACAGGCAACAAGACTTGCCTGTCATCTGCATTTCCAAAAAGACAATCTCCTAAACAAAGTAACAGAACGCATCACAAAGAACGAATATAGGATTGGCAGTTACATTTGAAAAAGAAACTCCATCTACCATAATATATTGTATGTTAACTTTCAAAAGAAAGATTACAATCTGTCCTGTGCTTTGCCAACGGTCGAGAAAAGAAATGTTTAGATTAGATCCTGACTGGACATCATTCTCAGGAATGTCAATCAAACCAATATTTGCTGAGGTTTGATCAAGGTCTAAAAATATTTTATACCGGAAAATATACATTTACAGTATTGAGAAACGTAAACAAATTTAGAACATGGTTTCTACATGGTGAATGCAACAGATATTGAATTACTTTGCTAAGCTTTACTTAGGAACAGTCTTAACTTAAAATATCTGAAAATGTTTACAAAATAAAAATTTAAAAAGTGATCGTTAACGTACCCTCATAGTTTGAGAACCGCTGCACTTATTGACTCAACTTTACAATTTCAACATATCAAATGATGTAATAAAAAATAAACAACTCACATATTTTCAATAGAGCTTGGTTTGATCCATAATGCTAAGGTGAGGGACCCTGAAGTTCCCAACTTCTGTGAAGGTAGGGAGAGCATACATTAATTCTGTTCTACAGGAAACACAAGGCTACTAGCTACAGTTGGATTCCTATTTGTCAAAGAGCTGGTCAAAGTGTCCAACTGTGATGTCGCCTGGTGGATGGGGTGAATGTCTTAGAGTCTTGAGTGACGCATCCCCCCCTGGTAGGAGGTAACAAGGGAAAATACTTGACAAATACTGATAAATCAACAGAGTTTACTTACACTCACACTTGAGTGTCATATCAGTTATTGTAACAGCTCTTATAGTTAACATGAGCATGCCTAATGTCTGGATAAATATCCACAATAATAGTCATAAATAGTCACTTTAAGTCTTCAACCTGTTTGTAGGCAGTAGATGTGGGACATAAGGTGGTGTGGAGGATCTATGGGGGCACTCCTGATCACAAAAGGCCTGTTGGCACTTCAGAAGCTCAGCCTTTGAGGAAGCCATCTGGCAGTAGACGCTCGGATTCGGAACCCCACAAGTAGATCGCGCTGGAGAGGTGGACACGGGTTTGAAGGCAGCAATGTTCTCCATTGGTGAGAAATGTCCCTGTAATAACAATAGAGGACTGAACAAGTGTGACCGCTCCTATTTAATCTGTACCTCATGTACGTATTCTTATCAGCAGTAACCCGACACACTCAGATTCAGTAATGACAATTCCGTTGGGCACCACACAATTTAACGGCCTGTGCGTTAACTAATGTATATGAAACTCATCCGGTAGATTGCCTGTCGTGAAATCACACCAAGTGATTGCTCCCTTACATTAAAAATGTGATAGAAAGAGAAGTTAAAATATGGAGCAATTGTTCAGAATACACCTCATAAATCGGGTAAAAGGGAAATATAAATTGCAGCATCTGGGAAAAAAACAGTATATTTGAATAAATATTAGCATGTGAATAAAACCTTTAACATATATCCAGTTAAATTTGTAATTGAATTTTCAACCTTTTTCAATTGCTGCTCCTAGAGCAGAGGTCGGGGAAATACAGCTCGCAAGTCAGGTATGGCTCTTTTCATGAGTACATCTGGCTAGGAGTTAAACTGAGGAACATTAGAATAGTATCTCTGTCGTTCCAAATGAAGTATATGCAAAGTCAAAGCAGCGCAGCAAGAGGTTGATTTGATCCAGTATATGAGGTTCGGTCTAGTTTACATAGGGCAGAGTCCCAACTACAGTGCACAACTACAGTGCACAATTAGAAGGTCACCGACAGATGCTGCTTTGGCTGTACATCTCTAGTGAATCCTGTATATGAAAACTAAATAATGTATGTTCACTTTTGAGACTATTTATTATGAAAACCCACGGAACAAACTGTAAACACCTGAGAACGCCAGCCAAGCACCCGGAGCAATTTAATTGGGTAAGCGGTAAGAGTGGGCGGATCTCTGAACACATGGTGCACTCTCCTCTCTCGCCCTGCGCTCTCAGCGCCACAGGTAAATGCATCCGTGTCCTTCTTGTTTGCAGTATTTAGTAATGTTTAACAATAGAACTCTGCTCGCACCTTATTTTGAAACCATTATTTACGACCAAAATGACCATTAAAATGAGCCTCAACGGTCTTGACTGCAAGAGGGAGAAACATTTTAAGTGACATATTTGTTGATATGGGAATGTTTGTTGATATGGGAAACAGGCTCTGGCAGTGTTATTATCTTATAAAATTGACTCGTCATCAAACGTCACACAGTAAAATAAAATGCGCTTAAGAGTTTTCTTTTGTCTGGAGAGGGAAATATATGACGTGGCTCTCTTCAACAACAAAAAAAATCTAAATATTTGGCTTTCATGGCAATTTGTGTCAAAAAGGTCCCCAACCCCTGTTCTAGGGGGTAGACAGTAGCTTTAAGCAGTAAGCATCTTCACAGTACTGTCTAGGGAACAATACGGTCCACTCTGGGAGGAAACAACATCAAAGTCTGACATGAAATCAGTACCAATAAAAAACACATTCTGAAAAAATTCAATCACATCTGAAAACATTAATTTTGACAAAGAATTACAAAAACAGTACTTTATGTCAGCACACAAAGTCTCTCGTTACAAATGACCAACATCACCAGATGGATTTCCAAGGTTCCAAAATTCAATTTATTTATTTATGTTTTTTAATCAGAGTTAAGATGTTTTACCTTCACGGTTCTTACTCAGGTTTAAAGAGCCCAGGCAATTTAGCATGGAGTTCAGGATTACCCAATCTTGTAATGATTTTTTCATATGTGCAAGGCTCATTTGAGAACTCTAAAAGGTCCAAATATGTGAAAGTTATATCAATAGTGTATTTAAATTAGCTGTCACGTGTCACTAAAAAGGATCAATGTTGAACCATCTAGAAACAGCGCCACATTAGGCCCAAAAAAATTATTAGCATTGCTATTTATTGAACACTATTCATATGACTCCTATACAAATAAGGCTTGAAAAAAATCTTTACCTGTGATGAAGCAGGTTTTGGACCCAGACTCATGAAGAGGACATATATGTAGATGAAAATAGGCTGCCACTTAATTACCAATGGCATTTTATCATTTGTCCAAACATGTTCCCCAGTTTTGTTTTTAACAAGATGTTCATGGCTACTGCTCTGGTTCTTGTCATGATCAAATTCATCTTCTCTTACCTCTGCAGTAATTGAATTTCTAACAACTTATTGCTTATTTTTTCTGAATTTCCACTTTTTTTTTCCTTCCCATCCTCTTTCTGACTGGTGTGATACATTTTCTCTTCATTTGTCACATTCCAACTTTTGCTGTGAGATCATATTCAGCTCATCCTTTAACTCACACAGATATCCAATTTTTTTCTAGGTTCTGCAAGGGGGGACAGGAGTCTGGAAATTCCGCAGGCAAGTATGATGTTCCAGAAGTTGGAGATGCCTTGGAAACCTCACAGCAGCACTTGAATAAGTGATGTCTGGAATGGCGTCATGGTGACCAAGTTACGGAGGTATTTTTTAAAGGCTGGTAGCCCCGGGGTGAAGGTGCAAAGCTTTAGGTCTCAGTTACACTTCCTCTGACCACCGCACACACCTACAACATCCAAAGCCTTCACATGATAGCTAGGATTTCACTACCTGTAGAGGGAGAGAGAGAAGCAAAGAGATGTGGTCAGACCAAAATCCAAAATGAGACAGATCTGAGGCAAGCGAAATGCCATGCAGGCTATTCCCTGGCCAAAGCCGACACCATCATGTACAGCTTGATTGAGGCACGGCTCAACTGATACTGCAACATCACTTTCCCCCCCTTTTCTTCATTCCCCATTGAATTAAACATGCCCTGTTTCCTCCTAGCATCTGGCCTCCAGGTTCTTATACAACTCGACGGCTTTTTCTCGCATTGGTTTGCTGGAAATTGAGGCTTATGTCAAAATCTCTCTTCATTGCAATGCTTATCAGCTTCAATTTCACATTTTGACACACGTGCACATCCACACACACACACACACACACACACACACACACACACACACACACACACACACACACACACACACACACACGCAAACAGAGGCCAACGGCGCAGTCAAGCTCAAGTGTTGAATTACTTGGACCGGCTCACAATAATGTGCCTCTGAGAGGATGGACCCAGTGTATCTAATAATGGAGGCTACTTGTTGTATTATGCAGTCAAACATTTGTTGCAAATACGCAGATAGCATGGTTGAAAATTAAAAAGAATACAGTTTGTGACCAGTTATGGCAGGCTCCAACTGCTGGCTTCAAAATGCAGCATTTTAATCCAAAACTGTCAGACTTGTTGATTTGAACGAGTGCTAATTAGCACAACAGCTTACTCAGTTGTGCTCAAATAGTGTAAGGCACCAACCTGGGGTGGACAGGTCTGTTTGAACTTTTTTTTAACTTGCCTGCTACAACGTGACAGAAAAGCCGAGATCTGGTATGGACAGAAGGTACGTGTACCACCAATTTTGAGCAATCTTTGTTTTGTCCTCACTTAGATTATATAAGAAAAATGAACAAGTTAAAAACTTAAAAAACATTGATCAAAGCAGCGCAGAAAAGGTTATCACATACTCTTCTGAAGCGCTGAGGCATATGGAAAATGTATTGGTGGTGCCTTTGCCCTATTTCACCAAGACTTGTTTTTTGTTGGGATTTGGGACTCACTGATGTCAACCCCAAACCTATGTCCTTGGTGCCGAATATTGCCAACAATCATCCCGCTTTGTAACTCCTACGTCGGTAAACCAGCGAGTGTGTTGGCAACATGCAATTGAGCAGTCGCTGAGTCTTGCTTGGTCCGGCTTCAAAAAGCCGTGTATTGCAAAACGTGTTGATTCATTTAAATCATCTTTAAATTCAGAAAAAAACACTGGTTATTTTATATATTTTTCTTTTGTAGGCTTTGATTTAATATTGTGCTCTTGATTTAAAGTTGGTGATCAGTTTGGATGCATTATTATTTATTGATTTTATATAATACCATTTTCAGTATACGGTTTAACATGGTCAGTCAAAAATGTTTACAGAATAATTTATTTTTTAAAGTTTCAGATGCACCTTAAATATTTGATATTACAATTAATAAAGCTATTCTTTGTTGTAAATCGGTCCATATGTCTTTCTAGTTTTATTCTCCTATACATAATAATCAGTGTTGGGAGAGTTACCTTAAAAATGTAATCAATACAGTTACTAGTTACCTGTTGAAAAATGTCATCAGTAACGTAATGTGAATACTATAATATTGAAGTAATATACCTGGATTACTTTTGGATTATTCTAATGCCAGTTATGTTAACAAAAGACAAAAACAATAGATATGAAATTACTAAATCGTGCTGAACATGAATGAACAATGTAACCTCAAAAAATAGCTGCTTGTAACTCTCGAGATAGGTGCTCTCATATATTAACCACGTAGTATTGTTTATTAAACAAAATAATCTCTCTCATTTGGCTTACAAGACGTGCTCTGTTTTAGTTAGAATTAAGAGGACATTAATAACCTAATATTGTGTTTAAAAAACAATTCAAACACCAGTTGTTCAATTTCTAAATTTTCAACAAGTGTTTTTACTTGTCTAACCTCTTGAATGTATTCAGATTTACCATTTTAGTTAATTATTCTCAGAACATAAAAATACAGTGAACAAATTTAAGAAATGTCCCTGAAAGCAACACTAGCAAGCAACTTTGCTGCCTGGTCCCCAACATGCAAACCAATAACGAAGCCTTGCGGAACTTCTCGTGCCATTTTAACAAAATGTGTGCTACATTGAAGGAGAAATAAAATCAAGACAAAAAGTAAAATGTTTTTACCTGCAACACACTCTGACAACCATGCACTGGTGGATAAAATGACGCTCTGTACAATCAGCGCAAGAGATGGGGCTTGCGCACGCCAAGTGTAAATCTAATCTCTCTCTGTCTCTTTAGTGTCAGTTTTTGAAATTATGACACAATTCGTCCATTGGCGCATTATGTACTTTGCACAAACGTGACCAAACTACGTGACGTCACCATGACAGACGGCAGTTAACCATAGTAAACAGTGGACAACAACAACACAAGCTATACTACTCAACACCGTTTGCAATGAATTCGTTGTGCAGCAATCGGATAAGGTAGCTCACCTTGTTGAAAACCACAAAGATAGATAGATAGATAGATAGATAGATAGATAGATAGATAGATAGATAGATAGATAGATAGATAGATAGATAGATAGATAGATAGATAGATAGATAGATAGATAGATAGATAGATAGATAGATAGATAGATAGAGAGATTGAGAGATAGAATGATAGATACTGTATTCATCCCCGCAGGGAAATTCACATTTCCAGCAGCATCCCTTCGCTGAGAACAATACAATAATAAAGCAAAAGGAATACAATATACAAATACCCAATGTGACGTGCTAATAACCACTGTAGCCTGTTGTATAGAGTATTTAAATAGTGCTACATAAAATACACACTGCAATTAAAGTACGGTAATATGCAATGTAGGGGGTGTGGTTTAATGTGGGCCTTTACTCCGCCGGGTGGAGTTAAAGAGCCTCATGGCATGAGGAAGAAAAGATCTCTTCAGTCTGTCCATGGTACAAGACAGTGACAGCGGTCTGTCGCTGAAGCTGCTCTTCTGTCTGGATATAATGCTGTGTAGTGGATGGGATAAAGAGCACAATCTAGAGAAATTGAGTCCCGAAACATACCTTCATCCTGCGGACATATTTACACATCTAACTAAATGGTTCTGACTTTAGTCCAAACGAACTTTACCACTGTTTTGTAAATGTAGTATCTGCATAAACTGACGCTGATCTAAGGGCTTCTGAAAGTGGATGGTAACCAGTTCTTCATAGCTGGCACGCATTGCTGTGCTTCGTTGTGCCGGTAAATGGTCTTCCGGCATGAAATATCCCTCCTCGCTCAAACATGACTAGGTATTTAAATTTGGGGGGAATGTAATAGAACAGTATTGCCATAATAAGCAGGTAGGGGCCTTGCATAGCTGACTACCTATTGGTTTGTGAGTGTATGTGTGAATGGGTGGGGGAGGGATTTTTTAAGGGTTATTGTTCTATCTTTTTTATTCATTATCCATTATCTGTTATCGGACAGTTCATAATACGCTACAAAGCCTAGGAGCCGGGACTCTTACTCTCAGCCAAAAGGCCAAGCTAAGGTCCTAGCCTTAAAGCCTTGCTGCGATCATTGCGAATGCACCGTGCCCGGAGGTACTACAATACCGGGCCGATGTGTGGAGTGGACAGAGCAAGCTCTTATTCCATCTCCGGATTGCAAAAATCAACTACATGTCGAAGGCCTGCAGTGTCACAGTGTATGTGTGAATGGGTGAGTGTGAAGCACATTGTAAAGCGCTTTGGGAGGTCTTCATTGACTTGAAAAGCGCTACATAAATGCAGCCCATTTACCATTTAAAGGGAGGGTCTTTTACACATTGTATAGAAATCAATTTTGAGCGAGCAATAGTTACCTTATTATATCGAGTGTCTTTGACGTGACTTGTACCTACTTAACATAAAATTGCTCATAAATACATCAAACGTATCTTGTAAAAAAATGCTCGCTGCAATTCCAGAACAATTTGAGGGCTGCGAGTCCCTGAGTTTGATTTGCGAATACACATCACAGTCTTCTGTCTTCATCCAATCGGATACCATAAAATTCCCAATACAGCTTGGAACCTTGCTGGTGTTATGCCGAGAAATGCATCCCTGCCGAGATTTGCATCCCCTAGCTACTATAACAACTTTTACCTCGTTTTATCTCACTTTTATATCTCTACTCAAATCGCTCGTATTAAAACAGTTATTCACTCTACCATAAAGCTTATTTCAGGATAATAGGCTTTATGGTAGAGTGCATACAATACAAATGAAATTATTATTATTATTATTATTATAACAGTTCTCAAAAGTGATTTATATACGGTGTGCATTACCGTTCGATTACATTCCCAACAAATACAAAGACAAAATGGTTTTGGTTATATGTTCGCCATTAATTTCCCGAAAAGTGATATAAAAGTGTGATAAAACGAGGTAAAAGTGCTTATAGTATTTATGGGATGCAAATATCGGCAGGGATGCATTTCTCGGCATAACACCGGTTCGAACTGCCAGCGCACAGCAATAAATCACCACCGTATAAAGTCGTGGTTATATTCTTCTGTTGTGGTTATTGGCATTAGTTTCAACGCAAATGCTTATTCAATTGCAGGAAAGCAAAGGGTCAATGCGAAATATTGTTTTGAATAATTGTAATACCGCAAAGTTATCCTTATTTCAGCTAAATTTACAGTACCTGTAATATGGTTACGTCTTTTTTTCTATAACTGTAACAGATTAAATTTCTTCCTTTTTTTATCCTGCTTAGGTAACGCTGTTACACGTATACCGTAATTCCCCAACCCAAATAAGGATATGGTGTTATGGAGAATTGTAGTTAAATCAACTTAGTAGACAAATTATACTGGGGAGGTCCAATGGTGGCACGAGAGAATTCTTCCGATTGGGAGCGTGACAAAAAATAATTGAGAAGCACTGAGCTAAATGAACTTGTAGCCAGCTAAACACCTATCAGATGACAGGGAGTAAAATGAAATGAATAAAAGCAGTCTGTTTTAATAAAATCCTCTGGCTCAACTTTAGACAGCGCGGTAACACATTTAAAAATTAAGTTTGTGACTCACCTGTTGCTGCTGGCTCGAACAACTGGCTTCAAAATACGGCATTAAAACCCCCAAAAGTCCGACTTTTTGATTCAAATTTGAGGTAATTAGCACATTAGCTAAGTGAACCTGTGGCTGCTAGATAAACACCAGTCCCATGACCAGGAGTAAAAAATAAATACATAAAATCAGTCAGTTTTAATCAAGTTCCCTTGGCTCGCCTTCTGCTTTTTATAACAAAAAGAATAGTAATCAAAACAAAATGCAGGTTAGGTCGTTTTGCTTCTCGTTCGACGCAATCTCATTCACAACAAGCGACTGGGGCGGACGCTCCTTAATGGATGAGCGGCAGCCAGGCGCCATCTGGTCAGGGGCACACCAAGCCGTGCTCATTTCAAAGCAACGAAGTCGTCACATGACACTACCCGCTAACTGTAGCGGAAGAAAGAAGATAACACCAAAGTAATGGCAGACGCATGTTTCATAATATTTGGTCTTGATCTGATTAACACCCCCGACTGTGTGGGATGAGGCTGTCACCTTCGGGCAGTGGGCAGGGGACACCCTGAACTGGTTGCCAGCCAGTTGCAGGGCACACAGAAGAGACGAACAACTCGCTCATTCACACCTAGGGACAATTTAGACCGGCCAATTAACCTGACATTCGTGTTTTTGGATTGTGGGAGGGAACCGGAGTGCCCGGAGGAAACCCACGCAAGCACGGGGAGAACATGCAAACTCAGCACAGGAAAGTTGGTTGCTGGATTAGAACCCATGACCTCAGAACTGTGCCGCACATGCGCTAACCACTGCGCCGCCGTGCTGCTTTATATATAATGTATATATATATATATATATATATATATATATATATATATATATATATATATATATATATATATATATATATATATATATATATATATATATATATCAGTCAAAAGGCCAAGCTAAGGTCCTAGCCTATATATATACATTATATATATAAAGCAGCACGGCGGCGCAGTGGTTAGCGCATGTGCGGCACAGTTCATGTCTTGGGAACCTCCTGCATGGGTTCAAATCCAGCTCCAGACTTCCTGCGTGGGATTCCTCCGGGCACTCCAGTTTCCTCCCACATTCCAAAAACATGCATTTCAGGTGAATTGGCCGGTCCAAATTGTTCCTAGGTGTGAATGAGCGAGTGAGTTGTCTGTCCCCGTGTGCCCTGCGATTGGATGGCAACCAGTTCAGGGTGTCCCCTGCCCACTGCCCGATGATTGCTGGGATGGGCTCCAGCACCCCGCGACCCTACTGAGGATAAGCGGTGCAGCTAATGAGATGAGATGAGATAATGAGAAGTTTCCGGTAAAGCTGAGTGACATACTTCAGTGTTTACATTGACAGTTGGTGCCCCCTTCTAACCGCACCGGGTGAAACACATATATTGTAACACACGTGATAAAAGTTGGTCACGAGGGGTGGGAGCCATCTACACCCGTGCGCCGCTCAGCATCGCACCGTAGCGTACGCACTCACACATTACCGGCGTTCGAAGACCGATTTATTGACCGAACAGCAAAGCAAGAATTTCTCGAAATTTTTGGTCGAGCACCGATTTGTGCGAGCTGAGAAGCGTTTGAGAACCGAGGTTCCATTGTATATATACTGTAATTATATTGAACAAATATTATACCACACAATACCATATGATACCATACCATACCGTACCATACCAATAAAGTGTTAGATTATCCGGAATAACTTTAAATGGACAGTGTGTAATATTTAGTGCATCCTTGTGGTACAAAAACCCTCATTCAGTAAAAAAAAACATCTATTTGAATACTAGGCAAAAATAAATGAACTATCACACCGATGGTAATGTTTATAAAAAATCCTAGTTCGAGAAACCTGTATTTCTTCTACACAGTGGGATCCACACTTAGGTCACAGCCATGTTAGTCTGACACAGTGCAATCTGGTGGTCAAATATTACACATTGGGGCCTTAAGTTATCATTACATGTTAATCCTGGAATGCCATGTCTAATGTCATTGTAAACAATGGTCACTACGTTGTTATCAAAGACATTTAAGACAATCTAATTGTACCGATGTGTTGAATTCCTCCTTTTGCTTTAACATAAAATTTTGGCTCACAACCTCACTGTACATCTTTTTATGAAATGCTTTTAATTTGAGGATTTCTTTCCGCTGTAATCAGCAATATTAAAACAATAAAAATCATGCAATATTTCAATTAATTTGTAATGAATCCACAATGTATGACATTTTTATTGCATTACAAAATCAAAAAATGTGATCACTATGATCTCAAGAAATGAAGGTTGACAACCATGTTGTCTGTCTTACTTAAACAAAAAAGTAATTTGCTGATTCTGATCCTACTCTGAAAACTTGAATTCTTAGGCATGTGAAGAGTTGTGATCAACTCCAGAATGCCCGCCACAATCATAAAGATCAATGGTATGAAATAAGTTGGATGCTCAGATTTTTTTTATTCTTGTTCAACTGCACCGTATATACTGTACGTCAGTAGGCCTACTGGGGAAAAAAAGTTAAAGCTCAATTTTGTCCAACCCATCACTGTGTTTTTTAAAAGTGGTAGTCAACCTCAAGGATTCACAAAATCACATGTGAGTGAGCCACAACTACTCCAAACACAGCATTTTGATTAACACCGTTAATACAAAATGAGTAAAAAAAATAAATCTACCTGTTATTATCCATCTAAAGTGATTTCTGTCATGGAATGACCTCAACAGTTCACCTGTTTTCTGAAGCAGAACCATGATTGGTCACTAGCCTTTAACACCTTTAACACATCAATCTTGGACACCAGCTCTCAAAATGACCGCCTCCTGAAATGGATAAACTCAGGTTAATATATGGTTTTAACTCATATTCTGCAAATGCAAAATGCCTTGTTTGAATGTAACGTTTTAGGGAAACCTTGGGCTTAATTCCACTTTAAGCTTTTGAATAACGTTTGCATTCCTACTCAGGGGAAAAAAATCGGTCTTTCTGGTTAATATTTTTGCTATACTAACAAGTTTTGCTATCATACTAATCACAATGGAACAGCTGCAATTTTCTTTAGTTGAACAGAAGAATTCTAACTAGGTTTTAATTAAGTGTTCCTAATGACCTTAAGGAGATTAGAGGTTCGCCTTCTAATCAATAGCAGACAGAGGGGAGCAAAGGGAGGGGAGCAGGAAAGGAAGGGGTTGACTAAAGGCACGGGAAGAGGTAGAAAGGAAAGATGTGGAAGAACCAAGGGAGCAAAAAGCAGATGGGGGAGGAGGGAAGAGGAAGTTGGGATGAGTGAGAATTGATTGATGATGAAAGGAAAAATGGAAGGTGCGTGCCCCTGAGACATACATAAGCAGACACGTGATCTGAATTATTAGCCAAAAGCAATTCTGAGAAATATAATTAAAGAAATCAATATTCCAGATATGAATAGTAGCCCGGTGAGACCATTTTGTGGGTTGTTAGATGGATGGATGGGTGGATGGATGGATGGATGGATGGATGGATGGATGGATGGATGGATGGGTGGATGGGTGGATGGATGGATGGATGGATGGATGGATGGATGGACAGACAGATGGGTATAATTTAAGGTGAATAGAATTAATTGGATTGATAAACAATCTTAATGATGATTTGTATTTTGCGGACTAAAAGTAGCAGTTTTTTTATTTACCGGTAAAAGTAACATCAAGGATAATTATCTCATTGGATTCAGTGATTTGGAGTAGAGCTGAAGATTTGGTAAACATGTTCTTTCTGTTAGTTATCTGAATAACTCTTTACATGTTATGTCAATACTGACATACTTGAGCATGTTTAAGATATGCACGTACATGTAATGTTAGTGTATCGTACACTTATTCAGCCTGTTGTTCTCTATTTTATCTTATTTTAAAATTGCCTTTAAAGATGATGACTTATATGTTTTTGGTGTTGGATTTTATCAAATAAAGTTGCCCCTAAAATACGACTCTACATGTTTTTTTTTCCTTCTTAATTCTGAAATTCATTGACTGGTGCTACTTATATTGCAGAGCAACTTTTAGTTCGTAAACTACGGTATACATATGAATTGTTTGGAATGTTAAGGATGCCAGTTTTAGATATGGATCAATTATAAAAATATGGATGATTGCAGTATTGCACAGGTACCTTGGTATGCTTGAATTAATGGCGTATTGATGGACTTAATTTGCCAATGGTTTGAAATATAGAATTTTGCATTGATGAGAGATGTATAAATACAGTAGCAGGTTTCACAAACTAAAAAAACAAAGTATGAAGAGATAAAAGAGATAGAAGCATACATATTGGTTGTTTACAAAAATTCTCTTCATGTTGGACCGACATTTTAGACTGAATAAATGAATGGATAAATAAATAGACGCATAGATGGCTCTTCAGAGACATCCCTGTTTTTTTATTTTGGAGAGAATGTTTCCCCCTGCCGTCCATTGATGCACTAATTTATTCAGCCAGACACATTCAATTCCACAGAAGAGCTATCTCACAAACCGGATTAAAACTGCATGATGAGCTCCCAATTAATAATGTCTCATTTTCAAAATTACTTATGTATGACTTACATTTGATGAAATTGTGTTTGCTGGTCTAATAACATTCAGCGTAATATGGTAATGTCTGCACTAAATGTAATGTATCCTGGGCCGCATGAATACGAGGAGCCATCCTGATACTCAGGAAACATGCACAAAGTATTCTTTTTGCGAAACCCACTTTAGGAAGTTTGTATTCATTTTAAAGCACTGACATTTGAAAGCATATAAAAGCCATAGTCAAGTCAAGTCAAGTCATTTTTATTTGTATAGCCCTAAATCACAAAGAGTCTCAAAGGGCTTCACAGATTATTACACTATATTACACAGACTATTTTTCAGCCGATGAGAAGAGTAGGTTATTCATATGCTTGGAGTAGAAGTGAGTTTTAAGCTTAGATTTAAACATTTCCACTGAGGTTGCAGATCGGATCTCAGGGGGAAGAGCATTCCACAGCACCGGTGCCCGGATGGAGAACGCTCTCGAACCAGCAGTTAAAAGCCTCGCTGCGGCATTTTGTACTAGCTGAAGAGACTTGAATCATACAATCTCATTTTTATCATTCCCTATAGAGACTGAAAAGAAAAAACAAAATTTTGATCCCCTGAATCAATTCAACAATTTCATTCAATTCAACACATAATACATGACTCATTGTACATACTATGAGGGTACATAACTACAAGATTCACCCAGTCATCTTTTAAACTTGGGTGAGTGCTACTTAACACCCTTCATCTATAAACCTTGCACGAAGAGCTCTTCCACAAGCCCCACCTGTGCAAGTTAAATGTTGTCGGCAGTGTGTCACAAAACGATCTTAGAAGGAAAGACTTGCGGACAGTTCCGATCTCCATAGTTCACCCAATGTGAATTCCACCACGGATGACAGAGGAAGTTGGAGCGGCCCTGATCTTATACAAGTACACAGGCCTACTGACATGAATCTAGGAAGGATTCCCAGCCACTTCCAGAGGTACTTATTGACCTTCTTTAACACTTGTTATCGGAATGCCATGCACAGCCAAATGAAACTGTTATCAAATTCTATATCATTTGCATAATCTGTGACACAACTGCCTGATAATTTTATTCTGTTTTTAATATTGGGGAACCCGCTAAGGAGATTGCATAGGATGCCAGTTCGTTAGTTTGACTATTATTTAGCACTGTTGTTCGTTGTTTTTACATGTATGCCCTGTTTACATCATTTTCACTATCGGCCAATGCATATGCGAGCTATGCGGCTGCTTCGGACCCCGCAAAATAAATTACTCTAAGTGTACTACATAAAGACAACGACAGTAATATTAGAAAAATACTAAAGAGATATGACACAAATACTACTATGGAAATACTAAAAGAATTTACAAAAATACTACTTTGTAAATACATCAATTATACTTCTACTGAAATACTAAAAAATGCCAATACATAATACTATAATATAAAAAAACTACAAGAAATATTACTACAAATACTAATACAAAAGGTTTACAGAAATACTGTAAATTACACTTATACTACAAAAAGTATCCTATGGAAGTATCACAAAAATACTACAAAAATAAAACTAGTGTAACACTGTACTACAAACATTCTACAAAAATAATACACATATACAACAGACATTCTTATATGGAAATATTACATTAAAATTACTTCGGAAATGCTACGAAATTAGTACAAAAAAACTACAGTAACGCTACCAAAAAAACTACAGAGCTGCAATGGAAATTAAACTTCAGAAATACAAAAAAACCCTAGAGTAATACTTCAAAACTAAATAACAAATAAAGTGCTTAAAACAGGGACCAAATATACTATTTTTCTCCAATTGTGGTTGTTTCAAAACCAATTTTATTCAACTTATTGTTGTGTATGTAGTAGAGTTGTAGTAGGATTCAAGACAGGCACGAACGGTACATTCATAGTGTTTACTTAACTTCCTCGGTAGTTCTCAAGCACAAGTACAAGGCTGCACATTAGTATACAGCGACACCGCAGGAAGGGGAGTGTATTACACGACACCACATATTCCCTTTTTGTTAGAATAGGACACAAACAGTAGCATTAATCTGAAATACGCATTAGCTCAGCACCTTGGTTGCTTGGCAGGAGGCAAGCATCAGCATCAGCAGGCTGTGGCGCTGAAGCAGCAGCACAGGTGGAAGAATGGGCAAGGTGGAAAGCATTCCACACCTTTCCATCAGACAGCAGATAAGTGGCTGGACCCTTTTGGGCTACCACTGTCAGTGGCTTAGTGAACTTTGAGTGTCCTTTGGCAATGATTCCAGGTTTGCGGATGCGAACCGCAGAGCCAATCTGGGAGCTGGGTGATTTTGCACCGCGGCGTTTGTCGGTGTATTGTTTTGACTTCCGTTGTTTGTTTTGTATGTTTTGTAGCATGTTGCCTTTGTCAGCAGTGGGGCGCATGGAGTGAAGACCTGTGATGTGAAGCTTTGTATTCAGTGGTCTACCATGCAACAGTTCAGCGGGGGACACTGAAGTCACGGCATGTGGTGTGGCTCTGTAGGTGTGTAAAAACTCAGTGAAGAAGGCTTTCAGTGGTTTACCTTCGATGTTGGCTGTTTGTAGACAGTCCTTGAAGACTCTGTTGAAACGCTCAATTTCACCGTTGGCCTGTGGGTAGTACACAGAGCTGCGACGGTGTGTGATGTTCCTGTCACTAAGGAATGCTTCAAACTCGGTCGACACGAACTGAGGGCCATTGTCAGTAACAATTTCCTGTGGATTACCTTCTCTGCTAAACACAATGGAAAGAAAAGTCATAACAGAGGCAGAAGTAACATTTGAGCAGAAGGCAATCTCAGGCCATCGGCTGTAATAGTCAATGAGGGTGATGGCAAAGCGGCAATCAGCAGGCGCAGAGTGAATAGGACCAACAATGTCCACAGCAACCTTTTCCCAGGCAGCAGTTGGGGTAGGGACAGGCTGTAACGGGGCAGTACGTGTAGTTCCTGTTTTGTCATGCTGCAAGCAGGTTGTGCATGATTTGATGGCGAGCTCAACCTGAGAATCCATTCCAGGCCACCAGTGCAAGTCTCTCAGTCTTTGTTTTGTGCGAACGATCCCTTGTTGTGTAGCATGAGCAAGTTGGATCATTTTTTCCTGTAGCTGTTGTAGTATCACAACACGATGAGTGCCACGCACAATGACACTGTTCTGCAAGGCAAGCTCATTTTGCACACGGAAATATGGCACGATGAGGGGGTCAAGGCCTTTTGCAGTACGAGGCCATCCCTTCTGCATGTAGTGTTGCACCTTCTGTAGCACCAGACATTCCTCACACGCACTGGTGAGCTCATCAGCAGTGACTGCAGCAAAATCAGGAGACACAGCAGCCACCATCTCCAACTCCATCTCCTCGTGGTCGTCTGTGATGGGGAGAGGCAAACGTGACAAGCAATCTGCAGTAACATTCTCATTTCCCGGTTTTGTATTAGTTTCCAGTTTCGTCAGCTCCTCCGACACCTTGTCACGCACGGCATATGGGAGTCTGCGTAGCTTTTGCTGGACTGGAGGCACGTCAGCATGCACTTTAACTTTGTGTATAAAACCTGTAGCAACGCCTAAAGCATTTGTAGTGTTAACGGTGTGACTCATCTCCGATGCAGCAGGTGTTGCAATCTGCCCATCTTGTATGTGAAGGCGAAGTGCAGTGAACAGGTCCATTCCCAGTAGTGGAGTACCGTCAGGAACTATGTAGAAGTCAGTATGTGAACTCTGGTTGCAGTATGTAGCAGTAAGTTGAAGACAGCCCAACACTGGAATTGGCTTCTTCATGTAGGTCACCAGGCGTACAGTAGTCTTTGAGAGAGGCACGTGCATGAATGAATGTCTGTAAATTCTCTCTGGCAGAATAGAGACTGCTGAACCAGTGTCCACAAGCAGGTCAGTAGTAATTGACTGTTCATCATTCGCATGGAGAGCAACTGTACATGTAAGGCGCTTTGGGACTGCAGCTGTAGGGGTTACATGACACACAGTAAATTCTGGGACAGTAACTTCTCTCACTGATCGAGTAGGAATTTCGCTGCGGCACACTTTACTAAAATGTCCAATTTTTTCACATTGGTTGCATTTTGCATCTTTAGCAGGACATTTGGGGTCATTTGCTAGATGAGAGTTGGAGCCACAACGGTAGCAGGTTTTGTGTTGATTCCTTTTATCTCTCGAGCGCTGTGTATGCGTACTGCTCCGATTCCTTTTATCTCTTTGTTGCACGAGCTTCACAGGAACGTCTGGCACTTGCACAGGAGCAATAGCCTTAGCTTCTGTCATAGCGGATTCGATCTGTGTAGCAATAGTGATCGCTTTGTCAAGTTCTAAGTCCGTTTCCAACAGCAAGCGTTCTCTGATCCTCGAAGAGGACATCTTCTCAATGAATTGATCCCTAATCATATCATCAGCAAACGTGCCCAAGTCACAGTTAGTAATTAATTCCCTCAATGCGGCAATGAACTGAGCAGTGGTCTCGCCCGGTCTCTGAGCACGCTGACGGAACGCTCAGCCACGACATTCATCTTCGGTACAAAGAAAGTTTTTAGCGCATCACAGGCGGATTTGTAAGAAGTGCCAATGTCGGGAAGGGAAAGAAAAATTCTCTGCCCTTCTGTGCCTAAACAGTGCAGCAGTAGTGCGCGTTTTCGTTTGTCCGGCATGTCGTTTGCAGTCAATGCTAGCAGGTAATTTTTGAATATCTGAATCCACGTGGTGTACAACATCGTAGGCTCACCCGGGGTTTCAAGCAAAGCAGGGGGTTGTGAGATTCCGATCCAAGTCATCCTCGTCGCCAATATGTTGTGTATGTAGTAGAGTTGTAGTAGGATTCAAGACAGGCACGGACGGTACATTCATAGAGTGTTTACTTAACTTCTTCCTCGGTAGTTCTCAAGCACAAGTACAAGGCTGCACATTAGTATACAGCGACACCGCAGGAAGGGGAGTGTATTACACGACACCACACTTATCTATCTAAAAAAAAGTATACCATGTCACATGTGGCCCCTGACTCCAAATAGTTGCCTATCCCTGGACTAGAACATGGAAAGAGTTCTCAAATACACATTAACAAGTACTAGGGGGCCCTAAATATATTTTTGCTTAGGGCCCCATTAAAGCTTGGGCTGGTCCTGCTATCAATTTACTGATTTCCACAACTGCTTTTGTAACCTAAAAAAAATAATGAAAGGAAAGGGCTTTTAGAACAGGTAGGAATTTATTTTCTTAGGTTTAGGCTATCTCTCCTGTTTTCCTTGCAAGTTCAAAACACATAGTTGTCTTCGCTCCTTATTTTGAGTGTCTACTAAACCATCAAAGTCATAATAATATAGTTAGTTTTTTTTTCAGAATAAATCTCAAATCACACTGTACAATAAAATAATACAAGCTGGTAAATTAGGTTAAGAATATGGTTATTGACACGGTGGTTTGGCTTGTACGTGTCATGTTATCATATTCAAAATAAGTTAGCTAATGCCAAATATGAAATATTGAATTAACAATACTCATCTCTGCCCCTCTTACTGCATCCATTGAAATATTATTGCGCTCTTTCCGCAAAGACCCATAGGGCCATTTCAGTGCTTTTAGAACACCAAAGGTGACAAACACATCAATTTAGTTGTGGTGCTAATATTGTTATTTTAAATAAATCAATTCATATCCATCCGGTTTCTGCTGTCCTTAAATCCCATTTCAAACCTTAGTTCTATTTTTCTTCCCATTTTAATACCATTCATCCCTACCACCATCCTGTCATGCCCTCAATCCTTCACAATTTTCCAAATGTGCTCCTATTTCTGTCCCTGTTTTATGCATCGTTTTCTTGACGTAAACGAATATATTCTAATCCAAGTTTATCATTCAGGCACCTCAACTCTAAATGAAATGCAGCAGAAACTAGATATAAAAACAATTTGGATTTTCCTGGGCTCTCATACCCTCAAGTCACATTGTCCATATTGTATGTGCACACACTGTGGCCCTTGCTTGTGCTGGGGCCAGTGGCACCCTCAGGGCGGTGCGGTCCAATCCCCTCCATACTGCGTGTCTATACGATTGAATTAACCTCCTGCCTCTCGCCACAACACTCATGCGCATAATCATCCATTTTCTCACACACATGCACACACACAAGCACATGTCTTACCTTGCTACATTTCCCTGACTCAAGACTTGTATTTTAAAGTTTTTTATAATTAGCATTATTTGTCTGGTCAGTCTGGTAGACTGTATACCAACCGAGCAGAAGAGAGAGGGAATTCAACAGCCTGAGGGGAGAAATCAAAACGCTTAATAAACAGTTGAAAAGAGCCCCGGCTGACGGCATCATGGATCTGATGAATCAACTTCTGGAGCATCTCTACAGACTCCAAAGAGCAGAAATCATTCGGAAGAGAAGGAAGGATAGAGACAACAAAAGAGCAAAGTTGAATAAAAACCGGGGCTGTTTTGTGCCAAAAAGGGAGAATTCCTAAACCATCGAACAGTTTAGAACAATTTCACTATTAAATGTAGAGAGCAAAATTTTATTTTCTGTCCTGGCCAAGAGGATGGTAACATGCATGACAGAAACCAGGTGAGTGGTTGACACCACTATCAAAAAAGAAAGGTCTCACAGGCATCTCTGGATGTCTGGAACATACAGGAGTTCTCAGTCAGCTGATCCAGGAGGCCAAATACAGCAAAGCCAACTTGACTGTTGTTTAAGTGAAAATTTGCCAATGCCTATGGATCAATCCCTCACGCCCACATCCATGCAGCACAAGATCGTTACCTCATCCCTCAGCACATCAAAGGACTGATCACCAGTTGCTTTGCCGGAATCCATCTACAATTTAAAGCAGCCAATTTTACGACAGAGTGGTAACCCCTGGAAAAGGGAATCATAACTGTACAATCTCCCCTGTTCTCTTCATTGTGAGCATGTACCTCTTAATAAAAGCTGCTGGGAAGGAACCTTGAGGCCCATAAAGGAAATTGTGCAGACAACAACTCCCAATGAGAGGTTACATGGACAATCTTACGGTAGCAACATCAAACCCACGTGGAGGTGAGGTAGGTGCTAACAGTTCTGGACCCAATGTGGAAATGGGCCAGAATGAAGTTTTCCCCAAATAAATCCAGGGCAATGGTGATCAGGAAGGGTAAATGGACATAGACATTCAAGCTGCAGGTAGAAGGAGTAGATATTGCATCAATAGACGACAATCCTATTAAGTGTCTTGGAAAGTGGTTCGATGTTTTGCTTACTGACAGGAACAGCGTCACCAGAACAGAAAAAAAGACAGAAGAATGGCTGGGGAGGATGGAAAAATCTGGGCTCTCAGGGAAACTCAAGCCATAGCTGTATCAGCATGGGTGGATTTTAAAACTCATTTGGCTGTGTATGGCATTCCGATAACAAGTGTTAAAGAAGGTCAATAAGTACCTCTAGGAAGTGGCTGGGAATCCTTCCTATTTTCACGTCAGTAGGCCTGTGTACTTGTATAAGATCAGGGCCGCTCCAACTTCCTCTGTCATCCGTGGTGGAATTCACATTGGGTGAACTATGGAGATCGGAACTGTTCCGCAAGTCTTTCCTGTTAAGATCGTTTTGTGACACACTGCCGACAACATTTAACCTGCACAGGTGGGGCTTGAGGAAGAGCTCTTCGTGCAAGGTTTGTAGATGAAGGGTGTTAAGTAGCACTCACCCAAGTTGCAGGTGGGCCCCACGATAAGGTAAGGTACTCATGACCCTTGCGAACCACTTGGAGCAGTAGCCATGCAAGAAACGGCAACCACACGGTAAAACAAAACCATTTATCAAATTTGTTTGAGAAGGACAAAACCCAATCATGGGAAATAAAGGTAGACCTGGGGTAAGACTGCAGTTTCCTCCAGAGCCGCTATTTGCTGACCCCTACTCTAGACAATACAGGAACGTCTTGTGATCAAAAAGTACATGGTGTCTCTTTAAATATTATGTCTGACTTCTGACTGGTTTAAGATCAGGTAGTGGTGCAACGGCGTAATTGAAATCCTGTGCAGTCCTTTGAGACATTTTTGTGATTAAGGGCTATATAAATAAATGTGACTTGACTTGACTTGACAATCCTTTTGTCCCTACCATTTTGTAGCCTTGAGTTTGAACGGCCCCTGGATTACCCCATACCTGTCCCCCATCCAGAAAAGGCTGACACACACACAAACACACACACACACACACACACACACATACACACACTAACACACGATATAAACAATGTTGGATCCTGTTTTTTGTGCCGTTCTGGGAGGGAATGCAGCACACTTAAGGCCAAGTGAAGAGGATCCTTTTGTTGATCCTCTTAATAATAATAATAATGCATTTTATTTAAAAGCGCCTTTCAGGCCACCCAAGGACACTGTACAGACAATGAAAAAAAATACAATTTAAAAAGTTGTAAGCGAAATAATAAATAAAAACAAGACATAAAATCATAAAAACATAGGAAATGGAGAAGCTATGTGTTGTAGGCAGTCCTGAACAGGTGTGTTTTTAGACGGGACTTAAAAGTGGAGAGAGGTGTGCAGTTTTGGAGGTCCGGAGGTAGATTGTTCCAAAGCTTGGGAGCAGCGCAACTGAAGGCTCTGGCTCCCATGGTGCTCAGATGGGCAGGGGGCACTGACAGTCGGAGGGAGGACGAGGATCTGAGGGAGCGAGTGGGGACGTGCACCTGGAGAAGGTCGGACAGGTAAGGAGGAGCCAGGTTGTGAATGGACATATATGTATATAGGATCAGTTTGTAGCTGATGCGATGCTGAATAGGAAGCCAGTGTAGCTGTTGGAGAACGGGGGTGATGTGCTGCTGGGAAGATGTTTTTGTGATGATGCGAGCAGAGGCGTTTTGAACCAGCTGAATTTTATGGAGGGACTTTTGAGGAAGGCCGAAGAGGAGAGCATTGCAGTAGTCAAGGCGGGATGTGACAAGACTGTGGACGAGAATAGCAGTGGTGCGGGGGGTGAGGGAAGGGCAGAGTCTGGTAATATTGCGGAGGTGGAAGTAAGCAGTGCAGGTGATGGTGTTGATATGTGAGTGGAAGGTAAGCATGCTATCCAGGATGACACCCAGACTCTTGACCTGGGGGGAGGGGGACACTAAGGAGCTGTCAATGTTGAGAGAGAAATTGTTTACTTTGGATAAAGTGGATTTGGTGCCAAGAAGGAGGAATTCTGTATTATTGGCATTTAATTTAAGAAAGTTTGTTGTGAACCATGTTTTGAGTTCGGAAAGGCAAGAGGTGAGGGAGGGAGGTGGGAGTATGGAGTTTGGTTTGCAGGAGAGGTAGAGTTGGGTGTCATCAGCAAAGCAGTGAAAGTGGATATTAAATTTGCGGAGGATATGACCAAGAGGCAAGAGGTAGACGATGAAGAGAAGAGGACCTAAGACAGATCCCTGGGGAACACCTGTGGTGACTAGGGAGGGCTTTGAGGTGAAGGATTTCAGCTTGACAAATTGAGTGCGGCCAGTGAGGTAGGAATGGAACCAACTAAGGGGAGTATGGGTGAGACCAATGGAGGAGAGTCTATTGAGGAGGATAGGGTGAGAGATTGTGTCGAAGGCGGCGCTCAAGTCTAGGAGGATGAGGATGGAGACTAAACTGGAGTCAGATGCTATGAGGAGATCATTTACAATAAGGATTAGGGCAGTCTCTGTGCTGTGGCGGGGGCGGAAACCAGACTGAAAGGGCTCATAGAGAGAGTGGAGGGACAGGTGCGAGTGGAGTTGAGCAGCATCAGTTTTTTCAAGGATTTTTGAAATAAATGGAAGGTTGGAGATGGGGCGGAGGTTGTCAAAGTTGTTGGGGTCAGCACCATGTTTTTTCAGCGTAGGGGTAACAGCAGCGGTTTTGAAAAGTGATGGGACAATACCAGAAGAGAGTGAGGAGTGGATAATGGCAGATATGAGAGGAAGCAGGGAAGGGAGGCAGGATTTAACAAGGGATTAAGGGAGGGGATCGAGCTGGCAAGTGGTGGGCTTGGATTTGAGTATGAGGTTGGATAATTCAGCAGTCGTGGGTGGAGCAAAACTGGAGAAGAAGTGACAAGGAGAAGGAAATTCAGATGGGGAGGGAGCAGACAGGTTTTGATGGAGTTGGTGATGAATCTTAAGGATTTTGTGATTGAAGTACTCCATTATGGAGTTGCAGGTTGCTGTGGAGTACAGGTGGAGGGGGAGAGAATTTGGTGGCTGGAGGATTTTGTTCATGACAGAGAAGGGAGTTCTTGAATTTCCTTCGCTGGAAAGGATGAGGCCGGAGTAGTATCTGGATTTGGTTTGTGCAATTTGGTCCTTGTATTTAGCAGTATGGGTAATGTACATGTCCTTATGGATGGTGAGGCCGGTTTTCTTATAGAGTCGCTCGAGTTGGCGGTTCTTTGATTTCATTGACCGAAGAGCGGGTGTAAACCAGGGGGCAGATGTGGAGAATGAGGCAGTCCTGGTTTTCAGGGGGGCAAGAGAATTTAGAATATTTGTGAGGGAGGCATTGTAGTGAGTGGTGAGGTCATCCGGGCTTGAGAGAGCTTCTGGGGGTGGGGAACGGTCAATAATGGAGCAGAAGGTGTCAATGTTGATATTTTTGGTATTACGAAAAGAAATGAGACGGGAGGTTTTGACAGTAGAGAGACAGAGTACGGTGTTAAAAGTGAGGAGGACATGATCAGATTCAGGAAAGACGTCGGTAAATTTGGCGAGAGAGTGGATAAATGTGTAATTAAGCTGGAGAATTCATTGATAAAATCACTATGTGGCTTTGGGGGGCGATAAATTGTAGCAATAATGGTTGGCATGGGTCCAGGGAGCTTAAACACCAGGCATTCAAAGGAAGTCGATGCAGTGACGGAGACAGGCAAGACTTTCCACTTCTCGCGGTGAATTACCGCGAGACCTCCTCCACGGCCGTTGCCACGGGGATGGCAGATGTAAACAAAGCCGGGAGGAGTGGAGTCATTCAGAGCAGCGAAGTCGTTTGTTTGTTGCCAGGTTTCTGTTAAAATGAGGAAGTCGAGTTTTCGTTCGGCGAGGACGTCTTGGATGAGGTGGCCCTTGTTCCTGAGTGAGCGGACGTTCAGTAATCCAAAGTTGACGGCGGAGGTGTCTTGTTTGACGGCGGCAGTGCTGTTAGCCGACCTAGCTAGGCGGGCTAATGTATGGCAGTTAGCCCTACGGCCGCAGTTTATGGGAGGGCGTCGAGATGTGGACCAGGTCGAGGTGATTGAGCCAGGGTTTTTATACTCGACGTGCCTGCGCGATCCGCGGTGAATGTAGCGGCGTCGAGGCAGGCGAGCGATGTCAGGATGGTGGAGCAGCTCCGGTGGCGGAGGCCCCAGTGCAATCCACCGGATCCGGAGAAGATCCGCGACAGAATAGTGGAGCAATCCTGTCGCTGGATGATGGCAGAACGTCAGGAGTATCAGAAATAATCCAAAAGCGGCGAGGTTTTGGCACGCCATGACGAGGGAGAGAGGCCGGTGCAGTGACAGCTGGTATGTTTAAGCTACCGGCGTTAGCCCGTGGGCTAAGTTACGAGGGTTTGATTGATCAGGTTACATCAACCAAAGTACCCACAGTCCAAAACAGAAGGGCAAAAGAAAGATCAGAAAAAGTATCTGAGCTTCGAAAAAGTTTTGGAAAAGTTTTGGAGAAGTTTTGGAGTGAGAAGCGGCGACATACACGCCAGCGTCCTCTCACCCCTTGCGATTAATCTACACACAAATCCACAAAGATAATGTACACAAAAGCTATTTCACAACAATAATATGTAGGATTTAGGTATAGTCTAAACACAATATTTTGATCTCTATTGTGATTGCAGAATATGAATTTAGAGGCAATATCAACCAGTTTTCATCCATCCCAGAGGGCTTTGCCATTTACTTGAATATAGGATCAAAGTTGCCCACGTCTCAGGCAATGACCAATCATGCTTTACACGTTTTTCAAAAGGAGAGCCAATGTATGGATATATCATCGATTTTTCTGCTTAATTATTATTACACACACAAAAAAAGCAATAGTGATAATGATATGTCAGGCTAATGGGCACTCATTGAACTGAGTTTTATTCATTTATTGTTATTTAAATTTAAAAATATTTCCTTTATTTTTTTGAGTGAGGAGACTAATTTATAGTGAGGACATAGGTTTGGCAGAATGAAATGGATATGTGACTCTACATTCAAATAAGGACCTAATGGCTGACCACAGACACTACACGCTCTGTAGACTGCCCAAAGCATATCAAAGAGATTTATTTTCAATTTACATAAAATTCATTTTAGAATATCACTATACATTTTTACATCCATGTTAACAAGATACTTTTAACAAGAGATCGTATAGTGGTTTTTTTAACGTTTACAATGAATTCAACATATTTTTCTTTAGTCTGAATTTAAACCAACATCATCCTTTTTATATATATGAGAAAATAGAAGTAAGAACAATGATGAGTATAAAAACGGGTACAATTTACCTGCAAATTAAATGAGTCACAACATTAGCTTCTCTGCTGGCTTTTATCTCTTTGATCTCTATAAGGGGAATTAACATTTTAGCACAACAGAAACAAAACGAAAATAAATCCAAACAGCTTGACCACATCAATCACATTACTGTGCATGTTGAGAGATTTGTCAGCTGTGGTTATAATGTTTAAAATTACCTTTTTTTGTGGAGCACCAAAAGATGTGTCTTACCGTTGGCAGCTCGCTCTGTAGACTGCCAACAAAACCCCGCCTTCCTGTCACATGTCAAAAGCCAAAACAAACCCTATACCAGCAGGTGGCACTGTTTGACTCATCATTGCAGGACACTTACCAAAAACTATACACATATTTCGGCAGGAATTTCAATAAAACAAAAGTTATTATTACACTGTTACATACACCCCCCTGAAATTCTGCTAAATGTGGGAGTGCTACACTAAACAGAAAAAAAGATCACATGCAAAAGTGCAAATTCTGATGAAAAAAAAGGACACATAAACTGGTACAGTATTACAAGGAGCAAACTGAAGTGCATGTCAGTTCTAAAACTCTCCCAAAAAGGCGATCAAACTCCTAATTAAGCACAGACTCAAAGATGCCTGTTACATCTCTGAAATGTAAAACATTGTTCCTGTAGTTTCAAGTACTCACATAGGCACAATTCTTGTTTCTTGCTCATGCTTTGTTAATCAAACTGAAAGTGCATCTCTAAAGAACTTAAACAAGGAACTAGCAGATATTGCGGACACAGAATTGTCACCTACCAACTGGTCATTCATCTGACAAATAAGACGACTGGGAGGCCTGATGGACTGGCGGACCCTAAGATCATAACGGCTAGGTTGAGTACAAATAACCTGAACTTGAGGGTCTGGGACAGTCAAGTCTAAACAGTCAGTATTAGGGGAGACAATGTCCGGGGGGTCAGTGTTCAATGGGGTCTCGTCTCGGAGGACAGTGTCTGGAGGGCCCATACCCAAAAGGATCATGTTTTCAGAGCACCGTGGTGGGTTTTATGCATTGTCAATTGCAGTGTGATCAACATCTTGTTCGGGGACGTGCTGACTTCTTTGACTGGATGTATCGACTGTGAGACATTCAGACTGGGCATCAGATCGGCTGTCGAGTGAGTTATCCTCCACCTCTGAATGAACGTGCTTTTCACCTGACTGTATCACCCAGTTTAATGTACGGACATCACTGTCTTCGACCGCGTCAGGTACATCAAAGCATACATCACTTCCGTGCATAGCAGCATCACACCCTGAGTGTTCAGATTTGCTGGCCAGATCTCCCTCACAGGAACAGAAGCTAAGAGAGAGCAGCAAATTCCTGTGAACTACCTTCTCTTTGCCCGTCAGGCAATCCTTGACTCTATAGACATTGAGATCAGGCTTGACTGATATGACTTCATACGGGGTCGACTCCCACTTATCTGCAACCTTGCGTTTCCCTGGGACACCTCTGTTGGCGATCAACACCCGGTCTCCCACGACGGTTGTACTGCTTGGCATGGCGAGTCTGTTCTCTGAGAGTATTTCTCCGTACAATCTGAGCAGCTTCATGTAGATCCTTCTTCAGATGGGTTACAAAGTCAGAGTAGCTGACAACAGCACCATTGGTACTAGCATGTTGAAACATGACATCGACAGGGAGACGAGGGATCCTCCCAAACACTAGGTAGAACGGTGCAAACCCTGTTGTCTCATGCTCTGTGCAGTTGTAGCAGAAGGTGAGCTGCTGCAGCATTTGTGGCCACTTTGCTTTGGGCTAAGGGGGAAGGGTTCTGATCATATCTCCCAATGTTCGGTTAAATTGTTCTGCGATACCATTTCCCATGGGGTGGTACGGAGTCGTATGGGATTTCTGCACCCCAGCCATCTCTAGAAGCTCTTTGATCAGTTTGCTCTCAAAATTGGCTCCCTGATCAGAGTGGATACGCCGAGGAAACCATAGACAAGAAAGAAATCCTGCCACAGACGGCGAGCAACTTGTTTGGTGGTTTGATTCCTGCAAGGGAATGCGTGCGCCATCTTGGAGAAATGATCAGTTACGACCAGGACATCTACAGACTTGTTCTCTTGCTCAGCAGTCCAAAAGTCTATACAGACCAACTCCATAGGCTCAGAGGTGACTATACTTTTGAGTGGTGCACGGTTGTGTGGTTCCGGTGTTTTCCTACTATACAACGCTGACAGGATTTAAGATAGTTCCCAACATCACGTTCCATGCCATTGCAGAAGAATCGTTGCCTCACCAGAGACAAAGTACGGTTCTGGCCTTGATGACCTGCTGAGTCATGGAAACCGTGGAGGACTTTCTGTTTCAATGAGTCAGGCACCACAAACTGGAAGATCTTCTTGGCCATGCGAGAATCTTTCCTTATTTTGTAGAGTATGCAATTATGTATGGTGAGTCTGCTCCAATGCTTCAGTAGTTTCATCACACTAGGCGACTCGACAGCTCTCTCACGCTTGGTAGGTCTCTTGTGTCTATACACAAAGAACATGGTTGTGCTTATTGTGTTGTCGTGTTCTTGTAGACAAACAAGCTGACTCTGTGGGAGTGACATTGACTGATCTTCCTTCTGCAAAAGATTGAAGTTAGCACCCATTCCCATCACTTGACCCACGCCGCCAGTGGACTGAGCACTGACGACAGCAGCAACTTCTTCTGATGTCACAGAACCATTCGTGCCTGTTGGAACTGCCCTTTTCACTGACTCATCTGATGTCTCAGCACTCTCGTCTACAACAGCGTGAGAATTGTTGGATACTCTGAACACCTCTTGCACAGAACTGTGGTTCACCCAGTTGACCTGATCCAACAGCGAGGTATAGGGCTCGGTAACAAGGCGATGACCCACACATGACCGTAGAAATGGCTCACGGCTCAGAGCGTCGGCTACGATGTTCTTTGGGCCGGGAATGTACTTCAGGTCAAAATTGTATGCAGCTAGCTTTGCTACCCACCGCTGTTCACACGCATCAAGTCTTGGTTTGGTCAAAATGTATGTCAGCAGGTTATTGTCAGTCCACGTGGTGAAGTGTCTTCCTTTTAACCAATGGCTGATTTTATCACATACCGCCCATTTCAAGGCAAGAAATTTGAGCCGGTGTGCAGAGTAGTAGAGCTGGGAGCGAGAGAGCGTTTTACTTGCAAAGGCGACTGGTATGGCTACTTTTCCACCAGGTGGCAGGAGGATGTGGCAGGGCCTTCAACACATCACTAACTTCAGAGGCCACAACCTGGCAACTGTTGAGGCTGATGCTTCACTAGCTGCGGATCTTAATCAGTTCTTTGCTTGCTTTGAAGCTGAAAGGCCACAGACAGCCACATCACACCCACCAACAACCAACAGCAACACACTCACATTTCAGAGCATGAAGTTAGGCGTGTGCTGAAAACTATAAACCCCAGGAAGGCAGCTGTCCCAGATGGATTACCAGGGAGGGTACTCAGGGACCGTTCCGATCCGCTGGCTGGGGTCTTCACCACCATCTTCAACTGGTCCCTGTCACAGGCAACCGTCCCATCTTGCCTCAAAACCTCCACCATCATTCCCATCCCCAAAAAGTCAGCAGTGGAAAGCCTCAACGACTACAGGCCTGTCGCTCTTACGCCTGCGGTCATGAAGTGCTTCGAGAGGTTAGTGTCCCAGTACATCAAAAACTCCCTGCCACTCACACTGGACCCCCACCAGTTTGCCTACAGGGCAAACCGCTCCACTGACAATGCCATAAACACAGCACTTCACACCGTGCTGAAACACCTGGACCACCGGGGGAGCTACATCTGAATGGTCTTTCTGGACTTCAGCTCAGCCTTCAACACCATTATCCCGGAGATCCTGGTGGAGAAACTCACACACCTAGGACTCTTTCCCTCCATCTGCCACTGGATAATGGACTTGAAACTCGGTAACCACGTCTGTCCCACCCTAACACTGAACACTGGCTCCCCCCAAGGTTGTGCACTGAGCCCCCTGCTTTTTACCCTCTACACCTCCGCTCACCGACCCACCCCAAAAAAAACACAATCATTAAGTTCCCCGACGATACCACCTTGATCGGCCTCATCTCTGAAGGGGACGAGGCGGCATACAGGGATGAGGTGGAGACACTGTCAACGTGGTGTTTGGAAAACCACCTCATACTGAACACCACAAAAACAAAAGAACTGATACTGGACTTCAGAAGGAATGGCAGGAATCCAGCACCACTTATCATAAAAGGAGACTGTGTAGAGAGAGTCCACTCCTTCAAATTTCTGGGTGTGCACATCTCCGATGACCTCTCCTGGTCTGCAAACACCAGAGCGGTGGTAGGGAAGGCCCAGCAGCAACTGCATTTCCTGAGAGCGCTCAGGAAAAATAATCTAAAACAGCAGCTGCAGGTGTCCTTTTACAAAGCCACAGTGGAGAGCATTCTAACGTACTGCATTACTGTGTGGTATGCTGGGTGCACAGCAGCAGACAGGAAAACGCTCCAGAGGGTCATCAAAATAGCCCAGAAAATCGTCGGTTGCTCTCTTCCCAGTCTGGAGGACATTGCCTGCTCTCGCTACCTCAGCAGAGCAGAAAACATCATCAAGGACTTTCTCATCCCGGCCACCACCTCTTCGACCTGCTGCCTTCCGGCAAGCGCTACAGGTCACACAAAACAAAAACAAACAGACTCAGAGACAGTTTCTTCCCCAGAGCCATTACCACCCTAAACAGACACCGCACAAAAAACTGAAAACACTACCTCATACGAACGTAAAATGGTACACATTTCTATGTTTCTTGCACATGTTGACTGCACTATGTTTACTGCTCACCTTGCACAATGTTGACTATTTTTTTTTTGCACTATGATGAATATTTTTTGCACCAAATGCATATGTTGACTATTTTTGCACTATGATGACTATTTTGCACCAAATGTATAATTGCACAAACCCTTACGATACCAACTGTATTACGATACCAAACTGTATGTAACATCCTACATGCCGACATTTCTTGTGTAAATATTGTGTAAATTATAACTATAACCTTATCCTCTTTGTTTTATAACCTTATCTTCTCTGTTCGTTTATCTTCTTGGCTTTTTTACCTCACTGTGAATGTGTGAAACTGGAGTGTCATGCCCAATTTCGTTGTCACAATACGTTAACCCATTTTGTAACAATGACAATAAAGGTATTGTCGTGATTGCTAACTCGAGTCACCTGGAGCAATCACGTGGACGCCCTCTGATTGGCTAATTTCCCCCTTCTTAAGCACGCTACGCCCAGACCTCTTCGTCTGAGGATTACGTTTGTACCCTGTATGACTCTCCTGATTACCTGTTCCGTCTTGATCTGTTTACCTGATTCTGCCTGCCTCCGATCCGACCTGCTTCTGTTCCACGCTACGCTACGAACTTCTTTCCAGTCCCGGTAAACTTGACCTGCTAGACTTCCGCGCTCTGATTGGCTACGTGTTCCGAAGCTACTTTCCCGGCTCCGCTGCTGATGTCCGACAGCCATCGCGTCTCCCGCTAGCCCTGTACGCTTCCCTAAATAAAGAACTGTAACGAACGCTCTGGGGTTTCCTGTTCTGTTCTGGTCCTTCTGACAGGTATATTCTATTCTATTCTATTCTATTCTATTCTATTCTATTCTATTCTATTCTATTCTATTCTATTCTATTCTATTCTATTCTATTCTACTAATCAGTAATCAGTGTTGGGCATGTTACATTATAAAAGTTATTATTTATAGTTACTCACTACTTCTTCCAAAAAGTAACTGAGTTAGTAACTGATTTACTCTACCGTAAAAGTAAGTAGTTACCAGGGAAATTACCTATTTCCGTCACGTAAAAAAAAAGTTGCCACTAAAGAATCTGAAATTATCTGATCAGTACTCGAGTCAGTTGAATAGAGAATAACAAACAGGTAGTCGTGCTCTAGAACCTTGTAATATTTATTGCACTTTACCAGCAATAGATTAAACCTAGACCTGAAGTACAGCAAAATCAAACACTAAACAAAATAACAAAAAACAATCAGCATGTACAGTACATAAAAACACACAAAAACGTACATAAACACACACAAAGACGTACTTAAAAACACACAAAAACATACATAAACACACATAAAGACGTACATGAACACACACACAAAAATAAACGTAAACACACACCAAAAACAAATGTGAACACACACAAAAATGTACGTAAGCACATTAAACACACATTATACACACAAAAACATAGGTAAACACCCAAAACTTATACATACACCTACATCGTACATAAATGCATACACAAAAACATTCGTAAACACACACAGTAACAAACATAATCCCGCACAAAAACATATGTAAATACATAAAATGTACATAAATACAAACAAAGATGTACGTAAACACACAAACTGTATGTAAACATATAAAACGTACATAAACACATGCATGAAAGCCTAAATAAAAACACACAAAACGTACGTTAACACACAAAACATATGTAAACACATAAAATGTACATAAGCGTGTGCACAAAAACATATGTGAACATACACAAAGGCAAATGTAATCAGGCACAAAAACGCACGTAAATATATTAACTGTACACAAACGCATGCATGTAAACATATGTAAAAAGACACAATAACGTACGTAAAAAGACAAAACCTATGTAACCACGTAAAATGTATGTAAAAGCATTGACGAAAACAAATGTAAACACGCACAAAAATGTACGTAAATGAACAAAACATATGTAAACACATAAAAAGTACGTAAGGCATGCACCAAAATGTATGTAAACTCAGAAGCGTACATAAACGCTTGCACGAAAACATATGTAAAAACACACAAAAATGTATTTTACGCACCATTTTAGACCGCCATTTACAGTAACTTTTTGGGACTTTTTCGGACAATTTTACAGGCTCAAGGCGTCGTTGCTGTCATGCACTTTCTTGACAAATTTCTACATCCAAGTATTACCGACAGTATTTGTTTCTAATCGATGTTCACTATGTTTTGTGTATTGTTACCTAATCTTTTGCACCCTGGTCATCCAGGAAGGGGTATGATCACTTGTGATGCCTCTTCTCAAGGTTTTTTATTTTCCACATTCTGAGGTTTTTGAGGTTTTCCTTGCCTGCAAATTGGTTTAAGATCAGGGCATGGTGTAACTGTAACCTGGACAGTCCTTTGAAACATTTTGTGATTAAGGGATATACAAATAAAAGTGACTTGACCTGACTTGACATGACTGCGTTGTAACAGCAGAAAACACTAATTAGTTAGGTCACCCCCCCACCCCCCAACTCGCTAAACCGGTTGAGAATACAATTTTACTGTATGCTCACTGTGGCTAGAGTGGTCATGAGACCAGTTATGCCATCTTCACTAACCTCTAAGGTGGTGGCTGCATATCAAAATGTTCCGGCTATCTCTGGGCCACTAGCAGGGGATTTAAAGTGCCACTAATTCACTGGCTAGTGACACGTCAGGCTATTTATTAGAGTACACTAACTTAATGAATGACCCATAGAATGGAGACTTAAAACATTTAGTGTCCTTCGAGAGAGATCGAGCGCAATAGACACGCAAGGTGGGAGCGCTGGGAAGGGAAGGGGATGTTGAGGAAGGGAGGGAAGCGTGATAACGAATGGCCCATCGTATAGAGTTAAGACGGTAAAAGTGCAAATAGACAGCTGACCCTCTTACAGCTTGCAAATGCAGTTCACATAGGAAACCACCAATGCCACTTTACTGGAGCAATGGAAAACAAGTAGGCGATGGTAGGAAATGGAGTAATGGAAAGCACATAACAGAAAGTTAATTTATAGCAACGATGAAGAGAATAGAAATAAAGTGAACAGGAAGTGTCAAGAAATGCAGTTGAAGGAAAAGAGCAAAGAGCGCATTGATCACGGAAAGATTGCAAAAGCGTGAGGACATTAGTTGGGAGATCGCATGTAAACTAATAGAGGGAGGGTGTGGTCGACCGTACATCATGAGGAGCTCTTAAGTACATTCAAAATAAGAGCAGACCTTTGCCAAGGCTCGATAAAACCAAAACGGGCTGTAAATAAATGTTCATTAAGCTGTCTTCTGGGCTAAATCTAGTAAGGTCCGTTACAGACATCATTAGTAGAATAAATTTAGTCCTGAAATACTTGGTGTGTTCACCTCGTTCATTCATTTGATATCCAGCCGCTTATACCCACTAGGGTTGCAAGGGTGCTGGAGCTCATCCCAGCTGACTTAACCCTCTTATTACCAAAGGTGAGCCGGCGCCCTTGTTTGACAAGCGCTATTTAAATTTCCGTAACTAAATAAAAAATAAATCTAGTTCAGGCAAAGTAGTTTTTCAAAACACCCAAAAGATGGTTGCAACTCTTTCCATAATAGTATCTCACAGGCATTCACGTGTGTCAACGGACAATCACAGGCAAGAAATGATACAGATGGGGCTTAATGAGTAATGTATTTTGTAAATAATTTAAAAAATCTGTACCCAATAATGGTCAAAAAAATTAATCATTCAAACATTACTTATTTAGTTTTAATTGTCAAAGGAGAAATGAATTGGGGTACTAATGTATCATGCATGATGTGGGTCTCTGTCTCCAGGATTTGATTCACCATCTACAGCACAGGCCCATGAAACGCCTGGTCATGGTAAAAGATGACAATGTATGGACAACTCAGAGAGCAAGAATTCAAAACGGTTTTGTACATATTTATAACACTTCATAATTCCAGTTTATGTTGCCTTAAAATGTGCTCATGTTCAGTTCCAATCTGCAAAACTGGAAGGTAAATGCAGTTTTTTTATAACATCTCCATGATGTCAGTTAAGTCTCATGTAAAGTGAAGTGGATTGTGACCTTAATCCATGCAGTTGTGCAATAAAAATAAATGATTATTTTAATTTTTTTAGAACAGAACACAATGAAAAACAAGGTATTAATGCATTTGATTTGTGTAGTGCAGTGTTTTTCAACCTTTTTTGAGCCAGGGCACATTTTTTATATTGGAAAAATTTTGCGGCACACCACCAAAAATGTTATAAAATGACACTGAACAGTATGCTTAATGACAATAAAATGTATAATACCCCCAGTTTTTACAGCGTAGACACTTGACAATGACATACTATTTGCATAAAATGATTCATAAATGTTTAAGAACATTTTAAATGTTAAAATTTGACATTGGATAATTTCTCACGACACACCTGACAATCACTCACGGCACACTAGTGTGTCGCGGTGCAGTGGTTAAAAATCACTAGTGTAGTGCAACTGAAAATGAGTGCTACAAGGCAGTGACTAAAAGTGATCAAAAAGCACCGTTTTTCTTTTCAATTTTGCCCTGCCTTTCACAAGGGTTTTGGGGGTACCTGTAGCAGTAAGATGGCCGACAATTATGCCAGCTCCTATGTGAACCTCATGTTACAGTGCAGTGAAAAAAGATTTGCTCCCTTCCTGGTTTCTGTGTTGTTTTGCACATTCGCTCATGTTCAAAATTAAGTGTTAAAATGTTGAATCAGAACTTATCAGGCCTTATTTAAAAAAGTAATTGCCCCCTGAACGTAACAACATGTTGGCCACCTTTGGCAGCGCTAACAGAAATAAAACTAATTCGCAATAAGTCTTTCACAACGCTGTGGACAAATTTTGGCCTAAATCTTTCATAGTGGAGGGTTTTCTAGCATAAATTACCCATTTGAGGTCATACTTCAACGTTTCAAAATTGCATATATGAATGAATGAATTAAAACTTTTTTTGAACATTAAAATAAAAACAGAACAAAAACATTAACTCAACAACAAAATAATGTTACATAATATGTTCGAAAAGGGGTAGTAAGAAGCAAATGCTTATATTCCCTACCCCTTCATCTTCCCTATTAAATACACCAATGATATATCAACAATAGTAATAATATTAATAATAACAGTTATGATATAACAATAGCAACAATAACACAAAGGTAAGCATAGTTCTAGACGCACTATTCCCAATCTCTTATATCACCCATTTTCTTCATCTCTGTATTCCGTCAGTAATGTTTTTTGTATTTAAATTTGAACACGTGAATATTTGAAGATGGTTTGATCTTGTCTTGTAAATTGTTCCAAAGTTTGTCTCCACACACAGACACACACATACTTTTCCTGGTGTTTCTCACCTTTGGGATTAGGAATTTACTGTAGCCCCTTAAGTTATAATTTCCCTCTTTCCGAATGAATAATTTATGGGTGTTTTCTGGTGCTATGTTTTTGTTGACCTTAAATAGCAGTTGTGCAGTGAAAATTTTTACTAAATCTTCTAACATTAAAAATATCGTTAATCTGAAAATTAAATAACTTTGGACTCCACAACAGATGTCCAAGTATTCAGATGACAACCCTCCCATTTTCACATGATGCTTCCTCCCTGTCAAATAACTTTGAATCCATTGCAAAGCCATGCTCCTGATGCCATATCTTTCAATTTTTAAAAATAATATATTATAATTAATGGTATCAAATGCTTTTTTTAAGTCAATAAATACCCCAACTGAGTATCTCTTTTTTTCTATGCTATGGGTGATTTCTTCTACTGCATCGATAATAGCCATTGTTGCTGATCTATTTGCTCTAAAACCATATTGACTTTCATTAATCAATTTATGTTTATCTACAAATTGTTCTGGTCTATTATTGTAAAGTTTCTCTAATATTTTAGAGAACTGTGGAAGCGAAGATACTGGTTTATAGTTTGTAAAAATGTGCTCGTTTCCATTTTTGTATATTTGTATAACTTTTGCTATTTTCATTTGATTTGGAAATGTGCCTGTTAGAAATGATGGATTACATATGTAGGTCAATGGTTTCACAATGCTATTTGTAATTTGCTTAACTAGTACCATATCGATGTCAAAACAATCCATAGACGTTTTGTTTTTACAGTTGTTAACCACGTCTAAGATCTCTGATTCCGTAACCCCAGATAAAAACATGGTCTTGGAGTTCATCTATATCAGTGACTCAATTTGGTTCCGACTGCACTCTGGGATATCTGCAGCTCGCTCTGTTCCAACATTTACAAAATAATTATTGAAATTCTCCACAACTTGATTTAAATTATAATTTTCACTGTTCTTATCAATAAAATAGTTTGGATATGCATTACTTACATTCTTTCCTTTTATTATACTATTTAAGATATCCCAAATACCTTTAATATTACTTTTGTTATTATGTAATAAATTGGTATAGTATCATTTCTTGCTCGCTCTTATTATTCCTGTCAATTTGTTTTTATAGGTTTTATATCGGGATACAGCTTCCTCAGTTCTTAGTTTAATAAATCTAATTAAAAAAATTCTTACAAGCATTATATAAACCCTTAGTTATCCATGGATGCTTCACAGATTTATTCTTAATATTAGTTTGTCTCATTGGACAGTTTTTGTTATACTTGTTGCTAAATATTTCTAAAAATATGTCAAACGCAAGATCCACATCATTTGTACCATGTACAGCATTCCAGTTTTGTTTAACTAAGTCCTCATAGAGTGATATAATAGTCTCTTCAGTTCTAAATCGTTTGTAAACATATTCCATAGTTGATCCTTGTCTAGTAACCTTTTCATCATACACTGTAAAAACTGGAAGGTGATTAGAAATGTCACAAACCAGTAATCCGCTGATGTTTGTAAATTCAATATTCATCCATCCATCCATCCATTATCTGCACCGCTTATCCTCACTAGGGTCGCGGGGGTGCTGGAGCCCATCCCAGCTATCTTCTGGCAGTGGGCAGGGGACACCCTGAACTGGTAGCCAGCCAGTCGCAGGGCACACAGGGACAGACAATTCTCTCGCTTATTCACACCTAGGGACAATTTGGACCCGCCAATTAACCTGACATGCATGTTTTTGGAATGTGGGAGGAAACCGGAGTTCCCGGAGGAAACCCACGCAAGCACGGGGAGAACATGCAAACTCCGCACAGGAAGGTTGGTAGCTGGATCGCCCTGCGACTGGCTGGCAACCAGTTCAGGGTGTCCCCTGCCCACTGCCCGAAGATAGCTGGGATGGGCTGGATTCAAACCCATGAATGTGCTGCTCACGCGCTAACCACCGCGGCACCATGCTGCCCTAAATTCAATATTATTTGTAAAAATATTGTCAATGAGTGTTGCACTGTGTGAAGTGATTCTACTAGGCCTTAATATAGTTGGGTACAAACTCATACTGTACAGTATATTAGTATAGTCATCAATGTTTTTATGTTTGTTTGGATTCATTAGATCGATGTTGAAATCTCCACAGATGAATAGTGTTTTGTTGCCTATTGCTGAATATGTTTTTTAAGCCCAGTTTGTGAAGGTTTCAAGATTTGAGCCCGGTGATCTACATACACAACTGACTATAATATTTCTCCTTTTTTCATTTATAATTTCTACAGTATTGTAATACAAGTAAATCATCAGTTACAAATGACATGTTTTGTATTATCTTCGATTTGAATCTTTTGTGCACATATATAGCTACTCCTCCTCCTGTTTTGTTTGTTCTATTTACATAGTTCAAATTATAGTCATTTAATTCAAAATTAACTCCGTTTCAGAAACTGCAATCACACTAAACGGGTTCTCAAAGCGCTGTAAGCATTCTGTGATGTCTTCAAAGTTTGTGTACATACTTTTACTGTTGAAGTGAATTATTGAGAACTTCCTTTCATATTTAACAAAAATATAATATTAATTTCCAGTATAATATTTGCAATTGTCTGAGCTAGTTGATAGGAATTTGTGGTCAGGATCGAAGTCATCTAATTTTGAATTATTTGGAGTCAGTGTGATCAATAATGCTCAGTTCCTGTAGATCATGGCCTAATATATTATGATAGATTTTTTTATTGTGATCTGTAATAAAGGTATCCATGATGTCAGTACAGGATGCCATTGTATCATTTGAATCCATCATTATCCGAGTTTGTCCAGTGTAATATGTATTTACGGCTCTATCCAGGCCTTCAGGCAAATTTGTCCAGCTCCTGCATTTCTCGAATCCAAAGTATTTTTACTTCTTTTGGAGTGCCGTTTAACTTTATGTATACTCTAAAGTTTAAAGTCCAAGTTCCTTGTATCCTGTTTGTTTTCTGCAAATCGAGCTTGTCTTGCAATGTCAGAGTTTTTTTTGCTTAAGTGTTCATTTAAATAAACATTTGTCCCTTTTAGTTTTTATCCTTGCTTAAGGATTTCATGTTTTCATTTCCTGTTGACAAACCTCACTATGGTAGCTCTGAAGCTCTCTATTCTCACCTCTTGATAATGGATGGCATGCTTCTATGTCCTCAGTATTGATAGATATCCCTTTTTGACTAAACAATGACCTGTTGCTCAGCAGAATCTTGATCAGCATTCGTTGCAATACTTTTATTTTCCAGAGCCTTGGCATAGGTCCGAGGTTTTATGTCCAGACCGGTGATAATAATGTCATTGATCCTGGTGTACTGTTCAAGTTCTGCTACCCGTCCTTCTAGCGTAGGGGTGGCGAACACGTGGTTCCAGAGCTGCGTGCGGCTCTTGGCCAATAAGAATGCGGCTCTTTGCCTCATCATATATTCTATATACGGTGGCTCTTTGCCTTGTTTCCCTGTTTGTTTGTTTTTGTATTGAGGGTGGACACTTTCCTTGAAATCAACACAAGAACAATACTTTTTGTATTGTAAGGAGAGGAGTGTGTTATGGGGAATAATATGTTTTTAATTGTTTGTTTTGTGTGTGTCTGTCTGTCATGGCGAGGTGAGTGCGTGGTGTGGCTCTTTGACTCTCATGGTTAAAGATTTTGGCTCTTTGTGTCAAACTTGTTCGCCAACCCTGTTCTAACGCATTAATCCTCTTGTCCTTCTCAATTTTTTCGCTTTTTAGATCTTTGATTTCAGCCATTAAACTGATGATTGTATTTTGTTGTTTGGTGACTATATCACTTTTGTCCATCATAAAGCAGAGTGACTTTTTGGTCAGCGAATGTAGTAGACACGTCTCTCCCCACGCAGCGCCAACAATGGCCGAACTCGGAAAGCAGGACGAATCGGCCTCCCTACTGCACTGGTTTTCGGAAGAGGTCCGCTGAGTCTATGGTGACGTCGACTCTATATAAATATTTATATATATATATATATATATATATATATATATATATATATATATATATATATATATATATATGTGTGTGTGTGTGTGTGTGTGTGTGTGTGTGTGTGTGTGTGTGTGTGTGTGTGTGTGTGTGTGTGTGTGTGTGTGTGTGTGTGTGTATGTATATATGAACATGTACAAAGTACAGCCTGTAAATTCAAGTTCAGTGTATAATAGAGTATTTCATAAATAAATAAATGCATAAATAAATAAACGAGAATGGCTGTGTGCAATAAGAGCATCACCTGTGTTGGAACGCAAAATCATTTTTGGGTGGCATTTCTCTTTTTTGCACTTAGCTGGGTTCATTCACTTTTAGAGTGCCCTTCCTGATTGCTTGCAAAACATTATTTGAGGCTGGAAGAAAGGAATTTCTTCCTGGAAAATCTTTTGAGTCAGCAAAACCAAAATTAGTTTGTCATCTTTTTTGGGCATATTTCACGTTTAGACTAACGTACTTGACTTTATATGAAAGATGGTGTTGATATTCAAAGTTATCCTGATCTGGGAGAGTGGAATATCTTTCAGGGAAAAAAATGCTGAGTCAACAAATCCAAAAGTGATGGTCAGCTTTTATTTGGCATTTTTCACATCTTGGGTAACCTACCTGACGACCAGTGAAAGATGGTGGCCATATCTAAATCCCTCCCTCTTTTATTGGGTGAACAGACAGACAAACAGACAGACAAATATACAAACAGGCAAACAGACAAACATGTAAAACAAAACATAATCACCACCCTCACTTTGCTCACAGGAGTCAATAAACACATGAATGAAGGTTTCTCCTTTGCGAGTTTTGACAACCACCGGACCGTTTTGGAATGCAACCCCTGTGACAAACAAAGGATTACTGTAGTATAAATTTCAGTATATTTTTGATATGATGTATATCTTTTGTTTTGGTTATTTTTTTGTGCGAATCAGTCAGTTTTTCCAGCTCGAGTGTTTGCGTCAGGGGGCTAAGTGATGTGAAAGGCCATTACCACCATCAGGACATGTCACTCGGCTTGTGAAACCCATGGGAACCACCCCACTGATACAAGGCGACACACGCACACACACACACTCGCACACAGACACACATGTGAAAGGTTATACCGCTGCCACTGGTGCAAAGTTGCACATTAACACTTTCCACGGCCTCAGACAAAGATGGTCACCCTCGGGGACTGTCTGCCACTGCCCAGATTGGATGAGAAGTGAGGGCGACACCTTTTTTTTAGACCAGTTTCATCCTGAGGATCCTCTAAAATTTGAAACAATGGCTCCGGGCTGCAGTTATGCCTTAAGTCAGAAGTGGCAGCAGTGAGTTGAAAAATGAAAACCTCAAGAAAATGCTATTAAGTGTAGTGAGGAAAAAAAAACTTTAAAGAGATTACAAAAGACCAATTTCAATTAGGCTCAGAACGTGTAGTGTTCCTCCACACAATCATGCAGATATGTTCCATAATATTCCACAGGCCATGGATCTCGAGGAATTAATTCTCAAAATAGAAAGTTTGACCTCATATCTCCTAGAGCTGTGACATCACCGGAAGACAACAAGGACCAAAATAATGGCGCTTCACATTGAAAAAACGACGGTGATTGTAGTTATCAGCGAATACATCGCGCTCATTTCTGTTTGGTGTTATTGGAACTGGTGGACCTCACACTGTTTTGTCCGACTTGCGTGATTTGATCATCAAAAGCTGCTTGGGGTAAGTTTACCTTTCCGTCATCTACAGCGTCTGTATGTGATTGTGACTTTTACTTGCATGTTTTCTATTGAGTGTTTTGTAATTAATACAATATTGTCTAGATACAGTAGTTTTTTGTTAGGCTCCCAGTTTTGTTTGATCTAGGTCGGCTAGCTGGCTCGCCTGCCTTGCTCATTGTTTTTTTCATCCGGGCTGTGTTTGTTTTCAGTGCCGTAGTTTTGTTGTTGTTGCGTTTATCAGAGCTGCTTACTGCATGTTTTTGGTCTAATTAACATGTAAACCAATATGGTGACTAGCTTGCTCGGGTGCTGGTGTACTTCAAATGACGTCAGAGCTCAGAAGGTCAAAGAATAGACACACTGCCTTCAAAATGCATTATAAATATATAAAAAATATATATATTAGGTAAAAATATACTTAAAAATTGAAAAATACACGAACTATGAAATAAAAGTCCATGTTTCAAAATACCGATAAAGTAGAGAAATTTGCATTTATTTCGCACAACATTAGCCTTACTTTTTTGGAGCTGATATCATTGTCGGCCTTAATCTTGCTACAGGTACCCCTAAAAACAAAAGAACCTGTCTTTTTTCCATCTTTTTGGTGAGTTTTTTTCCTTCTTTTTTCTCTCTTTTGTCATCTTTTCCTTTTTTGTCTTTATTTGTCTCTTCTTTTGCCCCTTTCCTTTTAAACAATCTTTTTCTCTCTTTTTTCTTTTCCGCTTTTTGTCTTTTTTCATTTCCCTTTTATGTTTTTTCTTTTTTTTCTTTCTTTGCAAAAGGCTGGTCAAAAAAAATGTTGTGGTTTGGTAACTTAACGTCTCTGTAGTTTGTCCTCTCTCCTTTTTTCGGTTGCACGGCACAGAAAAAGCAGCAACATCTCGTGGTCAAATAATTTACACTGTCCCTTTGATGTAAGTGCAGCCCACGCAATTTATGGATTAATTATTACTGATGGATTTATTTTCACATTCATTCATTTATTTATTTAGGCCTTATTTTGAGTACCGTTTTTAAAAAAGATATTTGAGAGCGGTGGATTTTTTAAAATCACAATTTATTTTGTGGGCAACCATTCGGCCCAACCTCACCCAGAGCCTAGCTCCGGCGGCCCTCAAGTTTATTGAGTTTGAGACCCCTGCTTTAGAACAGTTCTCAAACTCATATTAGCTCTCTAGCCACCTGGTGGAAAGAAAACATTCTCACGGGGGCCGGAATAGTAAATCAATAACTGGAGGGAAGGGTGTCTTTTTGGAGGTTGACTATCAAATTGGGAGTAAGGGATATAAGATTTGATTATCAAACGATTGTTAGTTTTTTTCAAGCATATTTTTTTCCTTCTCTAAGCTTTAACTTGTGTTTATCAACTGTGCACTTGAAAAAAAAAAGAAAAAATAATAAAAAGAAAAAAAAAATGTTTCCACTACAGTTTAACTTGGGAAAATAGCATAAAACACGAATTTTATGATTTAGACGTTTTTTTGCTCTTGTTTTTTTTTTTTTTATAGAAATGTTTACTTGATGCTCTATCGGTTCGTCTGGGAATGACAGATCACCAGTGTTAGGAATAACACCGCTATAAATAATGCCATTACGTAACGACGTTATTTTTCAGTAACTATATATTTTCTCCGCCATTGTGCCGTTACTGTTACGAACGATCAAAAGCGGTGCGTCTCTCTGGCTGCAGAACGCCAACGGTGGCGTCTCCCCGCAAACCTGACGCCAGGTTTTCCACTCTCCCCCAAAGTTATTTACGTCACGTCTTGTTGGATCATGTCACTATTCAAAATGACTACTAGTTCGATAGGGATTACAAATAAAGCATTTACTAACGCGCCAAAAGAAACTGCGAATGACGGCTCAGTCGCAACCGACTGGTGTCTTTCGCGAAAGAAACGACTTAATGAGCAGCCGACTCTTATAAGTGAGAGAAGGTAGCCTGCTACGCACCTATCAATAGCCCGTTCCCTCCAAGACGCCCTTTTTCTCTTAGGGTTGGTCAATATGCATTTTTAGGGGATTCTGTGGCGATGACCTAAAATTTGTTGAGCTGAAAAAAAGTTGAAATGGTTTTGTATTTTATCTTTTTTTTTGTAGAATTATAAATATTTAAATGTATGTTTCTTGCATTTTTAAATGTTAATTTGTTTGTATTAAAATGTAATCTGGAGTCTTTTTTCCTTTTTTTTTCTCTCTCTTTTTTGTTTCTTTTCTCACCCATTTTTTCCCATTTTTTTATTTAACTTACTTTATATTGTGTACTGCTGATTTTTGTTTTGTTATGTTGTTTACTGTTTGTATTTATTGCACTTCAATTGTAGGATCAATCTGTTGCTGGTGAGGTGCAATAAATATTACAAGGTTCTGCCACACAACTACCTGTTCTTTTCTATTCAAAGGGACTTCAATACGGCAAAGAAAATTTCAAATTCTTGAACATAAAAAAACGTCCTTTTAAAGTAAGAGAAATAATTAATTTCCCTGGCAACTAGTTACTTTTACGATTGATTATTTCCGTTTCTACCTCAGTTATTTTTGGAAGGGGTAGTGCCTGGTTAAAACAAATTACTTTTTAAAGTAAGATGCCCACTGTGCATCACTATTTCAGACTGTAAAATCCATCCTGGCTTCTTTCATCGTTGTCTTGTGGTCCACATGAAATGATGCAGTGGGCCATAAATCTATGAAACAATCAGTAAAATAGTTGTTTTTGTTCACTGTATTGTTCTTAGTTAAAAAAAATAAAATAAGTAAATAAAAGTTACCTATCCTGTTCCACATAAGACCTTATGCTTATTTTAAGCATTGTTTTTATTATTTTTTTTCTACTAAACAAACAAAACAATCTGACATGCTTTTAAAGTCACGGAAGTCCTCCCAAAGCGCTTTACAATGTGCATCACACTTACCCTAACACCGATAACACCGATTTTGGCTAACTTGCACTGGCTCCCAGTGAGCCAAAGATGTGACTTCAAGGTTCTCTTAGTATTGTACAAAATCATACATGGACTTGCTCCCTCTTATCTTTCAGATCTGATCTGCCCCTATGTCCCGGTCCGAAGCCTACGATCTGAGAGTGCCGGTCTTCTGGTGATCCCGAGAGCAAAGAAGTGTTCTGCTGGATCGAGAGCGTTCTCCATCCGGGCACCGGTGCTGTGGAATGCTCTTCCCCCTGAGATCCGATCTGCAACCTCAGTGGAAATGTTTAAATCTAAACTTAAAACTCACTTCTACTCCATTGCATATGAATAATAACCTACTCTTCTTGTCGGCTGAAAAATAGTCTGTGTAACATAGTGTACTAATCTGTGAAGCCCTTAGAGACTTATTGTGATTAAGGGCTATACAAATAAAAATGACTTGACTTGACTTGACTACCCATTCAAAGACACACTCACACAAAGATGGCCAGAGGCAGCCATTATAATATATATTTTCTTATTTCAAAATACGTTTAAAATTTTTCTTGTACAATTAAAAAAATACCACGTATGATAAAACTTACCTTTAAAATGCACCCCCCCAAATTTGAAAAATGCTTAAGTTAAGTGGGGGCGGCAGTAGCTCAGGAGGTAGAGCGCTCGTCTTGGGATAAATCCCAGTTCGAATCCCAGCTTGTCCATGTTACATGTCGAAGTGTCCTTGGGTAAGAGACTGAACCCCCAAGAAGCACGTCAGCGCCTTACATAGCGGCCGCTTTTGGGAAATGTGGAGCACATTGTAAAGCGCTTTGGGAAGTAATTTGACTTGAAAAGTTCTATATAAATGCAGATAATTTCATTTGTTTTTCTTGTAAAATAACAAAAACTGTACTTAAAATAGCTCAATTTTCTAAAAAGTGGTTATTTTAGGAATCCGTTTTGACCCCAAAAAATATGAAAAAAAAATTGATTGCCCTATTTGGAACCCCTGTGGCAGCTTGATTGGCGCCAACAGCCCGGACAAGCTGATTGGTGGCCACACCCTTCTTAAGCCCCTGTCTTCTGTTTAAACTTTCCCTGCTAAACCTGTTTTCTGCCTAATTCCTGTTTTTGACCCATTTCTGAACCTGACTATGCCATTCCCGCCTGCTTTCTTCTGACACGGAAGTGTCATCCCCGCCTTGCTCGAATCCGCTCTCCGCCAGTCCTCGGATCAAACAAGCCTAAAATCTCACTCTCTTTCAATAAAATCTGAGAAACGCATGCAATTGAGTCCTGAATCTGTTCTGGTCTGTGACATTTTATTTCAATCTTTTTTACATAATTATGCTATTAATTTCAACGAGAAAATAATGAAACGACCTATGCTGTATAAAAAAAGTTGCCTAATATTAATTTGTTTGGTGCTATGTAAATGCAGACCATTTACCATTCACCATTTATTTGTCCTGCGGGCTATGAGTTTGTCACATGTGCTAGAGAGCATTAAGCTGATACTAAAAACAAAGATAAGAAAGAGAGATGCTCGCAGAGACGTCGCTTGAAAGAGAGATGCAGATGAACCAGAAGGTGGAGGAGGAGGAGGAGGCAAGTGGTGTTAAGTCTGCTATTAACGATGCGGCATGTGGCGCCCACTCTTACACGCGTTCCACAAGGTTAACGATAAGGGCCTCTCAGAAGCTCAAATGCTCAAGTAGCTCTTATCGTATAATAATAATGAATCAAAGATCAAATACAATAAATGAACTACAAAAGGCAAGCATGTAAAATGAGACATATGCGCACTAAGTTGAGCAGGCAGAGAGAAGGGAACCAAGAAGGCTGCAACAAAAGACAACAAAAAGAAGAAATAGAGCTCTTCAATTCTCTCAACGAATGGGGATCAGAACCACCTGCGAGAAGTGAAAAATCGCGAAGTAGCCACGCACCTTCATCAAAGTCCCCAAGGGGCAAACTTATCTCCAGATGACGTCGTTACACACTCATTGTAACACCATAACAATTGTAGAGCTACAAATAGCCCAATATTCCATGTTTTGTCTTATTGATGCACAGACACAATGGATGGTCCTGCTGCCTGGGGGCAGCCCCCCTCTAGCACCAAGTCCAAAGAAACTTTGTATGATGGACAACAGACACCACACAACCGTTGTCACCATGAACACCAATGATAACTATTGTCATTACAATGAATACTCTTATTATATGAAGTATATATGTATATATCTCCTCCTTGATCTGCTACCTTATCGTGGGGGAGGAGTTTGTGTGTCCTAATGATCCTAGCAGCTATGTTGTCGGGGGCTTTAAGCCCCTGGTAGGGTCACCCATGGCAAACACGTCCTAGGTGAGTGGCCAGACAAAACGCAGATCAGGAGACCCCTAATGATGAGACAAAACTTTGGTCCTCGATTTCCCTCGCCCGAACGCGGGTTACCGGGGCCCCCTTCTGGAGCCAGGCCTGGAGGTGGGGTCCGCTGGCGAGCGCCTGGTGGCCGGACCCTTACCCACGGGGGCCGGCCGGGCACAGCCCGAAGGGACGACGTGGGACCCTCTTCCCATGGGCTCACCACCTGTAGGAGGGGCCAAAGGGGTCGGGTGCGCAGAGAGCTGGGTAGCAGCCAAGGGAGGGGTCCTTGGCGCGACGATCCTCGGCTACAGAAACTGGCTTTTGGGATATGGAACGTTACCTTTTTGGCAGGGAAGGAGCCCGAGTTGGTGCGTGAGGTTGAGAAATTCCGACTAGATATAGTCCAGTCCTGGGCAAATTACGGCCCGCGGGCCACATCCGGCCCTTTGTACGTCCCTGTCCGGCCCGCGTAAGACCAATCATAAACACCATAAATAAAAAAAAAAAATTAAACTTTTATTTTGAAATTTTATTTTGACTACATATACACGTCATAGACGTAGCGCCTTCACGCGCGTATTCACTTGAGTGAGTGAAGGTGATACTGTTCGCCAGGGTACCCTCAAGATGTCGGCACACCCCAAGAAAAGAAAAGTTGATAACGAATGCCGTATTTTCAACAAGACATGGGCTGCCAAATATTTCTTTACAGAAATTAAAGGTAAAGCAGTGTGCTTAGTCTGTGGTACACAGGTTGCTGTGTTTAAAGAATATAATTTGAATCGCCACTACACGACCAAGCATGAAGATGAATACAGAAACCTGTCTGGTGAAGAGCGTGCAAGGGAGTCTGATGCATTGCTAGCAAAACTACAAACCCAACAAGGATTTTTCACTAAACTTCACACTTCCAGAGATGCAGCCGTCAGGACAAGTTATGTAATTTCTCATAAAATCGCCAGAAAAAGTAGGGCATTTTCCGACGAAGAGTTTATTAAGGAGTGTTTATTGGACTCTGCTGAGCTGATGTGCCCAGAAAAAAAGGGCGCGTTTGAGAACGTTTCACTCTCCCGACGCACTGTAACGAGGCGGATTGAGGAAATCACGGGAAATTTAGAGCTTCAGCTGAGGAAAAGAGCGGCGGACTTTGACTTTTTTTCTCTGGCTTTGAATGAGAGCTGCGATGTACGTGACACCGCCCAGCTGCTCATCTTCTTCAAATCACGGAGGAGTTGGCATCCTTGCAGTCAATAAAAGGGACAACCACAGGTAATGACTTGTTCAGAGAGGTAAATGCATGTATGGATGTATGGACATGTTAGAACTGAAATGGAACAAGCTTGCAGGTGTGACAACAGATGGTTGTCCAAATCTGGCCGGGAAAAATGTTGGACTTTTAAAGAGAATGCAGGATAAAGTGACAGAAATGAACCCTGATCAGAAATTGACATTTTTGCATTGTATCATACATCAGGAAGTGTTGTGTAAGACAGTGTTAAAAATGAAACATGTTGTTGATTCTGTCACTAAAATAGTTAACTTCATCAGAGCGAGAGCTTTAAATCACAGACAGTTTGTTGCTTTGTTGGAGGAAAATGAGGCTGAACATGGTGACATAAGCTATCACTGCACTGTTAGGTGGCTCAGCCTTGGCAAAATTCTGAAAAGTGTCTGGGACCTGAGAAACCAGATTCAGGAGTTCTGTGTTCAGAAAGATCATGACGTCTCAGAACTTTCAGATGAAGACTGGTTGGCAGACCTCGGATTCACTGTGGATATGACCGCACTAATGAACGAACTTAATGTCAAACTGCAGAGCAAGGGCCTTTTTGTGCATGAGATGTACAGTGCAGTGAAGGCTTTTATGAGAAAACTGTAGCTTCTCTCAAGCCAAGTGAAGGACAACATTCTGACCCACTTGCCAACACTTAAGGAAGCCAAAAGATCAGGCGATCACCTCCAAAAGTACTCAACCATGTTAGAAACATTGCATGCAGAGTTTTCAAGGCGATTTCAAAACTCTTGAGAGTGAAATGCACATGGTCTCTTCTCCCTTCAACTGCAGTGTGGATGATGCCCCAAGTGAAGTTCAGATGGAACTCATAGATCTGCAGTCTGACACACTTTTGGCAGATCACTTCAAGTCAGTCTCACTGCTGGATTTTTACTCCCTCAAAGAGGAGAACTTTCCACACCTGAGGAAGCATGCTCAGAGGATCCTAGTCCTCTTTGGATCTACCTATCATTGTGAACAGACATTCTCAGTTATGAAGTTTAATAAATCCAAACATAGATCCTCTATGACTGTTGACCACCTCTCAGCTGTCCTTCGCATAGCCACTTCAGACATTCCGCCAGATTCCAATGCCCTTGTTCAAGCCCAGAACAGACTGGATTATTCTCACTGAAGAGGTAACATGAGGTGGAGAACGTTACAAGTTATTGTTTGTGGAAATTAACAAGTTAAAAATAAATTGCACTGGTTCAATGATTGTTTTTCTTATTTAACCAATACACCACAATTTCACATAGCCTAATATAAATATTTACAGAGTGCTATATTCTTCTGATTATCAGCATCAGCTATTCAAAATATTTAATTTGAGCATTTTACAATGAAAGAAAGTTGGTGGCCCTCTGACACAATTCAGGTTTCTCATGCGGCCCCTGATAAAAATTAATTGCCCACCCCTGATATAGTCGGACTCACCTCTACGCACGGCTTGGGCTCTGGTACCAGTCCTCTCGAGAGGGGTTGGACTCTCTTCCACTCTGGAGTTGCCCGTGGTGAGAGGCGCAGAGCCGGTGTGGGCATATTAATTGCTCCACGGCTCGGCGCCTGTACGTTGGGGTTCAACCCGGTAGACGAGAGGGTAGCCATCCCTCCGCCTTCGGGTGGGGGGACGGGTCCTGACTGTTGTTTGTGCTTATGCACCAAATAGCAGTTCGGAGTACCCACCCTTCTTGGGGTCCTTAGAGGGTGTGCTTGAGAGCGCGCCCCCTGGGGACTCCCTCGTACTGCTGGGAGACTTCAACGCTCACGTGGGCAATGACAGTGAGACCTGGAGGGGCGTGATTGGGAAGAACGCCCCCCCTGACCTGAACCCGAGTGGTGTTTCGTTATTGGACTTCTGTGCTCGTCACGGTCTGTCCATAATGAACACCATGTTCAGACATAAGGGTGTCCATATGTGCACTAGGCACCAGGACACCCTAGGCCGTAGTTCGATGATCGACTTTGTCATCGTTTCGTCGGACCTGCGGCCGCATGTTCTGGACACTCGGGTGAAGAGAAGGGCGGAGCTGTCAACTGATCACCACCTGGTAGTGGGTTGGCTTCGATGGTGGGGGAAGATGCCGGCCCGACCCGGCAGACCCAAGCGTGTTGTGAGGGTCTGTTGGGAACGGCTGGCAGAATCTCCTGTCAGAAGAAGTTTCAATTCGCACCTCCGGCAGAACTTCGCCCATGTCCCGAGGGAGGCGGGGGACATTGAGTCCGAGTGGACCATGTTCCGCGCCTCCATTGTTGAGGCAGCTGATCGGAGCTGTGGCCGTAAGGTAGTCGGTGCCTGCCGCGGTGGCAACCCTCAGACCCGTTGGTGGTCACCGGCGGTGAGGGATGCCGTCAAGCTGAAGAAGAAGGCTTATCGGGCCTTCCTGGCCTGTGGGACTCTGGAAGCAGCTGGCAGGTATCGGCTGGCCAAGCGGAATGCGGCTTTGGCGGTTGTCGGGGCAAAAACTCGGGCATGGGAGGAGTTTGGCGAGGCCATGGAAGCCGACTTCCGAACGGCTTCGAGGAAATTCTGGTCCACCATCCGACGTCTTAGGGGGGGAAGCGGTGTGCCATCGACACTGTGTATAGTGCCGATGGGGCGCTGCTGACCTCGACCCGGGACGTTGTGAATCGGTGGGCGGAGTACTTCGAAGACCTCCTCAATTCCACCGGCACGTCTTCCTCTGGGGAAGCAGAGCCTGAGGACTCTGGGTTGGGCTCTTGTATCACTGGGTTTGAAGTCACCGAGGTTGTCAAAAAACTCCTCGGTGGCAGGGCCCCGGGGGTCGATGAGATCCGCCCGGACTTCATTAAGGCTCTGGATGTTGTGGGCGTGTCATGGTTGACGCGCCTCTGCAACATCGCGTGGACATCGGGGACAGTGCCTCTGGACTGGCAGACTGGGGTGGTGGTTCCCGTCTTTAAGAAGGGGGACCGGAGAGTGTGTTCCAACTACAGGGGAATCACACTTCTCAGCCTCCCTGGTAAGGTCTATTCAGGGGTACTGGAGAGGAGGGTCCGCCAGGAAGTCGAATCTCGGATTCAGGAGGAACAGTGTGGTTTTCGTCCTGGCCGTGGAACACTGGACCAGCTCTATACACTCCTCAGGGTCTATGAGGGTGCATGGAAGTTTGCCTGTCCGGTCTACATGTGTTTTGTGGACTTGGAGAAGGCATTCGACCGTGTTCCTCGGGAGGCCCTGTGGGGGGTGCTTCGGGAGTATGGGGTACCGCACAGTCTTATCCGGGCTGTGCGGTCCCTGTATGCCCGGTGCCAGAGTCTGGTCCGCATTGCCGGCACTAAGTCGGATTCGTTCCCGGTGAGGGTTGGGCTCCGCCAGGGCTGCCCTTTGTCACCGATTCTGTTCATAACTTTTATGGACAGAATTTCTAGGCGCAACCTTGGCGGGGATGGAGTCCGGTTTGGGGGCCTCAGCATTGCGTCACTGCTTTTTGCAGATGACGTGGTGCTGTTGGCTTCCTCAGGCCGTGATCTTCAGCTCTCGCTGGAGCGATTGGCAGCCGAGTGTGAAGCGGCCGGGATGGGGATCAGCACCTCCAAGTCCGAGGCCATGGTTCTCAGTCGGAAAAGGGTGGTATGCTCCCTCCGGGTCGGGGAGAAGGTCTTGCCCCAAGTGGAGGAGTTCAAGTATCTTGGGGTCTTGTTCTCGAGTGAGGGTAGGATGGAACGGGAGAAGAGGGAGCTGAGCCGAAAGGCAAAGCTCTCGATCTACCGGTCGATTTTTGTTCTTACCCTCACCTATGGTCATGAACTTTGGGTCATGACCGAAAGAACTCGATCCCGGATACAAGTGGCTGAAATGAGTTTCCTCCGCAGGGTGGCTGGGTTCTCCCTTAGAGATAAGGTGAGAAGCTCAGTGATCCGGGAGGGACTCGGTGTAGAGCCACTGCTCCTCCGCGTTGAGAGGAGCCACTTGAGGTGGCTCGGGCATCTAATAAGGATGCCTCCTGGACGCCTCCCTCGGGAGGTGTTCCGGGCATGTCCCACCGGCAAGAGGCACCGGGGGCGGCCCAGGACATGTTGGAGAGACTATGTCTCTCGGCTGGCTTGGGAACGCCTCGGGGTCCCGTCGGATGAGCTGGAGGAGGTTGCTGGGGATAGGGACGTCTGCGCTTCCCTTTTAAAGCTGCTGCCCCCGCGACCCGACCTCGGATAAGCGGAAGACAATGGATGGATGGATGGATATATGTATATATCAAAGCCATATCCTTCTAGTGGGAGGTGGGTAGAGTCAACACACTCACAATCTTGACTCTTTCTGGGAGATTGATCCAGAGGAGGGGATTCCCAGCCCCCTTGCTCAACTCAACCGATATATCGCAACACCTGTCGTTGGGAGTCATTAGGTGACCAAACTTCCCCATTCTGAACCCCTAATGCCAAGCGCTGAAAATGTATGGAGACAGCAATGATGAAAATAATGTGGGTGAAAATTGGGTAGATGATGAGAATGACGATGATGATGATTATAATGATGATGAAGATGATATAGATGATGATGAAGTGACTGTGCATCCACAGAACAATGTGAATATTTATATTCATGAAGTGTTTGTTACTTGTAAATACACAAGAGATTTAGCTGTAAGACACATTTATTAAGGAAGTCGAGGGGTAGGTATGAATAAGCATGTGCTTCTTCCTATTGCTTTTTGGACATGTTACGTTAAAGTTTGTTTGTTTGTTTGTTTGTTTGGTTTTTTGACTTGTTGTTTGGTTTTTATTACGTTTGAAATAAAGTTTCATTCATTCATAAATAATAACACACCATACATAATAGCAATTTAATGAATGGTTTTATTGTCATTACACAAAAGTAAAACAAAATTGAAGGGCTTCTCCTTTCAGTGTAGGAAAGCAATTTAGAAGGCGGCTGGCTAGCTGTGCGCTAGCATCCGGTTTTGAACCGAGCCAAGTCTCAAATAAATATAGAACCGTCCCAAATGTAGTGGTTTCCCACTTTGTAGCGCCATGTCAATTGGTTTATGCTAATGCACCTGGCGTTGGCAAGATACAGGAGTTGTTAGCCTAGCCGTTAGCAGTGGAATTAGGCTTTATGGTTATGGTTAGGGTTAGTGACGGGATTATTGTAAACTTGTAATGCATTCACTACAAATATTAAGACCCTTACCGTTGAGTAGTGTGTCTTTACTTCAATGAGTCGTATCCCTTTATGAACAACTCAACATAATCAGCCATTAATTGCCATTGTTTATTATTTATTTTTGTTGCGTATTTCAGTCAATCATATAGTTTGAGTGAATTATTAAATTATTTGTTGGAATATACTGAATAAAGTGACTCCCCAAAACCCATTTATTTCCCTGCTTTTTTCTTATTTTTTTGTGTTCCTTTTGCCCGTGTTTTCTTATTTATTTTTTCCCACGCTAGTTTTCTTACTTTGTTTTTTATTTTGCTTTTTTATATTATTCTTCTTTTTTGTTTTTTCCCCGAGCTTTTTAAATCATTTTTTTCTTGCTTTTTTGTAATTTTGTTCCAGTTTGTTTTCTAGTATGTCTATGGCCCCCAACCCCCTGTTGATATCGATTACAATAAAGAGAAGAAGGAGCGAAACAGCGAGAAAATCTTTTCATGTGGTCTATTTGAAAAATATTTGCCTGCAGATTATTCCCCTCAACCCCCCGGCCTTTAAACCCCCTGTTCAACCAAGACTTCTTAAAAGGCCTCATGGCTCTCTGCTACATTAAATCTTTGGCCTCTGCATCCCATTTACTGCTGCTAGCTATTAGAGGGGGGATCTGGAAGAAAATAAAAAGGGGAGGTGACAACAGACATGGCCCAATGGTATCGTCTGTTTAGTGCTGCAAACAGCATGCTCTTACCGTCTTGATTGTGTGTGTGGGGTGCCCTTGGCAAGAGAGGATGGAGATTTTTTTTTTCCAAACGGACAGTAGTTAGCCACCCACTGGAGCAAGCTGTTCACACTTCCTTAAATGTCCTCCTGCCTTCCCTTAAACTCCTCGGTTCAGTTCATCCTGTTGCCCGGGGCATGGGGGGGCAATTCTACTTTTACCTCTAAATCAGGGGTCAAGAACTATTTTGACCCTAAGAGCCATAAAAGCAAAAATAATTCGATTTTTTAAAAATATATCTATACCCTTTACTTAAGACAAATTTCACCTAAACAGTCATACCTTCTCTCCAGGCTAAGGGGCTGGTCACACAGCCGATTGCGGCTGAATCACGGCCAGAAATCTCTGCCTGTGAGGCAGACGCTATTGGACGCTTTGAGATCGCCATGCAGACGAGATACAGCAGTGCTTAACACGCGGTCAGAAATTCGCGCGCGGGTGGCAGCGCGAAAAAATTTTGCGCTGCTCAATTCTTTAGAGCGCGGGTAAACCCCCTTTCACGGGCGTATCGAGGCTGAACCACGGCCAGAAATTTCTGTCCGTGAAGCAGACGCTGTTGGGCGCTGTTGGACGCTTTGAGACCACCATATAGACGAGAGACAGCAGTGCATGGTAATAGCATGTTCTGCGCCTGTATCACGGTGTTATTACGTGAAATTAGCGTGTTACGCGTGTGACGGTCAAACGCCTTTCTCGGCGTATATACAGCCCGATTTGCCGAGCACACGTCAGTTGTGCTCGAGACGTCAAGTGGTGGACACGGATCCCCATCACCGTAGTGAACTCATCTTAATCCATTTTTATTTCTTGACATTTGTTTTCATTTCATAACAAGATAATAAAATCAAAATGGGGGGGTTGCGTAGGAGTCGGATTTGGGCACAACACCGGATCGGGAGCTTTTATACCCGTGGTCCACACGAGAAAATGACGCGGAAATGACGCGATGAGGAAGCGGAACCGTCGCCGGCGTCTGTTTTGCGGGCATACCACCGATGAACAGCGGGTTGGCCAATTTTGCGCATTTTCCATCGCGGGCAACCACGGGCAAAAAAAACTGCAAAATTTTAGCCGTGATTCAGCCGCAAACGGCTGTGTGACCGGCCCCTAAGGTTAATTCATTACATTTTTTACATTTTATTTCATTGTTTCTTTCAATGTTTTTATGAAATGTATGAAATAATAACTGCGATTGGCTGGCAACCAGTTCAGGGTGTCCCCTGCCCACTGCCCGGAGATGGCTGGGATGCGCTCCAGCCCCCCGCGACCCTAATGAGGATAAGCGGTACAGCTGATGAGATGAGATGAGATGAGATGAAATAATAACGATGCCAGAGCCTGTGTCCCATATAAATGTAAATATGTTGCTTAAAATTTGTCTCCCTCCTGCAGTTACTTAAGAATGTTGAGGCCCATTTTTTCTGTCATTTTTGTCCTCAATAATAGTTTCAAAAGAATGTGCGAGCAAAGTTATTTTGTAAAAATCTCACAAAATTCTGCAAACGAAGATTCAGTGTAGAGCACCCGGGGCAGGGAGGAGAAGGATTGCATGCACCCAACAGCTCCGTCCATTCCTACCGCTCAGCCAATTAGATTGCGCTGGTGTTTTTGCAAGTGCTTCTGGGTCTTTAAAAATAGTTGTGTTTTTTTATCAAAAGGTGTCTCAACAATGAACGTGGATTGTTTGAAAAGGTTTTATATAAAGGATTATTTAGCGATTTAAAGCCAACAGGGTCTGTTGGTGTAACACCTTGACTGTAAATTGTAGTTAAGATTGTATTAATATATATATTACTGGAATACAGTTGCCTTTTGAACAAATTTAACTTTATACATGCAAATACGTAAAAGGGGAAGGCCTGGAATCACAGACTGAGAGTCAGAGGACTCCAGAGTTTTCTCCAGTGGGTCTCCAAATCAGATACCGGAGTCAGACACAGGTAACGCTCTCAATGACCCCCAGAGAATGGACTCGGACCCCCAGTTTTGATTAAGTAATTTGTATACTTCAACAACACCTATGAACTTTACCGTCTCTACTATCAATGAATGCTGCACCCCCTTTTTGGAAGGTTATGAACATTGGGAAGAGATTTGGCCGTGCCCTTCATTGTGGAGTGGCTTGGGTGAGGACCGCGACGATAGGGTGGCCATTTTAATGAACAACCCTCGACTCATCATAAAGGGGAGCACTTTGATGAAAGAAGGACGCGCAATCTTATTGTGGAAGTTGAACTGCTCCCTGCTGGAGGATGAAGCCTTGGCCGCGCAATACAGGGAGCGGTACAAGGACTGGCAGACACCTTCAAGACTCGTATGATTCACAAGCACAATGGTGGAAGATAACCAAGAAACGAACGCAGATTTTCTTTGAAAATGCAGGAAAAAATAAAAAACTTAAAGAGATGAAATACATGTTGGGACTACAAAGAAGACTCCAACGCTATTTTACCCTAACACAAAAGGGGATCAAATTTGATGATGAAATCAGAGAGATCGAACAAGAACTAAAAGCTTTGGCGGAAATAAAGAGCAAAGGCAGAATGTCACGCTTTCACTTTACCTCCAGAGACCTTGTTAGAATATGATATGGTGAAATTGTTAACGTGTTTAATTGCTGTTAAAAGTGTCGATAAAAATTGATCAAACCTCATATTGTTAGAATATGATATAATGAAATTGTGAATGTGTTTAATTGCTGTTAAAAGTGTCAATAAAATGGTTCAAACCAAAAAATATTGAATGATATGTAACTTTGATATTTAGTTTTGTTCTATTTTATTTACGAGCCATATGTGACATGATTACTGATTGGCTCCTTGCCACTTTTTAAACCCCCTGGCTCCCTGTTACCGGCGTCCGGTCGTTGCGAACCTTCAGCTCCCGCTAAGGCAAGCCTTCCGAACCTGACTCCCTGTTTTTGACCCCTGTACGTTTCCCGGCTTCGACCTGTTTCCGTTTGATCACGTCTCTGCTCCTGCGCCCCGGTAACCCGACCTGCTTTTCCCTCTTCGACACCGCTATCGCTTGCCAGAGAAGTGCCACTTCCGCGGCACGAGCGACCTGCTCCCCACAATCAACGATCACTGGATCGTGGGTGCCATCTTACGTCTCTTTTCAAATAAAACTGAGAAACTAAAGTAATTGGGTTCCCGTCTCTGTTCCTGGTCCCTGACAATATGTACTTATGAAAATAGCCATATAGAGTTTGTAGTCTTCCTTTGACTCATTTTTGGTAGCACTACACATTACAACAACATTTAGTGGACAAACATAAAAGACTTTCTCTTTAAGAACAGCGGAGTGTTTTTATCAGCGCTGTTTCGGTGGAAAACCCCATTTGGCCCAACTTCACTTGGATCCTAGCTTCAGCAGCTCCCAACTCAATTGAGTTTGGGACTCCTGAAATAAATAGTTTCTGTGTGACGTCACACGCAAGCCTGTATGTCATAATACCACTGTAGTAATATTTTTATATATTTACATATGTAGTAGTATTTTGGATTAACAGGATTACCACTAGTGATATTTTGTAGTCTCATCTCATCTCATTAGCCGTACCGCTTATCCTCATTAGGGTCGCGGGGGGGCTGGAGCCCATCCCAGCCATGTTTGGGCAGTGGGCAGGGGACACCCTGACGTGGTTGCCAGCCAATCGCAGGGCACACAGGGACAGACAACTCATTCGCTCATTCACACCTAGGGACAATTTGGACTGGCCAATTCACCTGAAATGCATGTTTTTGGAATGTGGGAGGAAACCGGAGTGCCCGGAGGAAACCCACGCAAGCACGGGGAGAACATACAAACTCCGCACAGAATGTCTGGAGCTGGATTTGAACCCACAACAGGTTCCCATGACATGAACTGTGCCGCACAAGCGCTAACCACTGCGCCGCCGTGCTGCCATATTTTGTAGTATTTCCATTTATTTTGAGTATTTTTGTTTGTAGTATTTCTGCAGTATGTTAGTAGTATTTTTGTAGTATATATTATGACCATTTTCATTTGGTGGGACCGATGAAAAAGTCTGCCGGGCTGTATTTTGAATCCCCCTGCAGAAGAAGAACTGAAGTAAAAACAAAGTTCTTCCCAAATTAAAAGTAGTGTAATTTGAAAAATGAAGAGACAAGATTCAAAACTGGAAGCCTGGTTTTAATCGATATTGCTCTACAGTAATAATCCTGAAAGGCATAGTCCGGAGTAACACATGTAATGCTTCAACCAATAGTCATTTAACTTACAGAATCATAGGTCTCTCTTTTTGAATTGAACAATATATACAATGTAAAATAAATACATTTACACAAATGGACATTATCGTTGGAGCACACGTTTATGATACACATCACAAAAATATACAGGTAGATTTTTTTTTCCATTTTTCATTTTCTGATGTTGAGCACATCTAAGATCTACGAACATGTTTTAATACCAATACATGGTCCAGAAATCCCTTTTATCCGGAACTTGGTACAAGGTCTTTTGTTTTTTTCCCTTTTTTGTCCATGAAAAGTTTTCATCCAAACTCCCTTGCCTGTGAAAGTAGCGAAAGTGGCGTCCACAATTCAATACGACAAAAAGACTGTCAAGCTGGGTTGGACAATCCTTCGCTGCTTCAGCTACACAAAAAGTCATAGTTGGGTTACATACAATATTTGCAGCTAATGGGTGGGTCTTAATAACAGAACATGGTGCTTAAAGTGCAACCAGGTGACAACAGCCTGCTCCTTTTTCCATTGCACCTCATGGAAAAAAACAACACCATTCTTGTCTCTTTATATGGGTTGAAACGCCAACAATTGGTTACAAGTGCAATTCGTCAACAAAATATTGCTTCTTAAAACAAAACAAAATACTTTTACAAAGTCAAAGCATGCTGCATATTGATGCAATAATTGTGGTATCTTATAGCTTCAAATGAATTGGCCAATTACAAAAGAAAGTCACATATTCAAATATAGCTGCTCTGAAATCAAGTCAAATCAAGTGCGCATTTGTGAAACTTGTAGCATTTACTGAAATTTAGCAATAAGCTGCAAACAAATGTGTGTACTTTTCCAAGCACCTTTCTTCTTATTGTATAAAAGATAAAACACATTAAGTTCACTTTTTACATTACATGTTGAACTTAGCGTCACAGTTTACATGAATGGGAGTCGAGACACTTCCTTATAATACGATAATTGAAATACAACAGTGAAGTTTTTCATTCTTCCCTGTAATTAAGTCAAAACATGTTTTTGTATTGTATTTTTTAAAAGAAATCTTTAAATGATACCAAGAAAACGGATTGAGGTGTGAGGCTGTAAGGAAGGTAACTGTACAGCAAGACTTATCAAAAGGTTCCCAGAAGTCCCATCAGTCATTCAGTCATTAACATTGAAAAGATATACAGAATATTGGTTGTTCTACAGGAGAGTGACACACATGATATCTACTCCCTTTTTAATACTTGAGTTTATCATTTAGATACTAAATAATTCATAAGGTATGTGTAGTCAAGTAAGAGCTAAGCGCTTAAGATAATTCTTTGCGCGGTTTACTAGTCCAACAGCCAGACTAGAAGTAAGATCAATCCTAAAAAAAATCCAGCCTGGCCCGATCTGGGCCTGTGGGTATTAAAGCCTAACCCAGCCCAAGCCCGACCAAAGAACTTGATTGGAGGGACCGAACCTGAAGCAAACACAAATTCTATTTTTTTTTGGGTGGGGTGCGGAGTTGGGGGGCAGGGAGGAGGGGGTGTTTGTAGATACAGTAGACTCCGTAGGATGGGGTGTTGATTTTGGCCGGAATTCCGGCACAGGTTCGGGCCGGGCTTGGGCTTAAAATCTTATCGCTAAGCAGGACCACGTGGCCTCTAGTCTAAGTCAGCTCACATGCCTGCACACCTCAGATGCTCAGCAAAAAGGGGAAGAGCCAAAGAAAGAAGGAAGACTTGCGGAATCAAAATCTGTAGTAAAAATGGCTAAGTTGAGCTAAAAAAATTTTTTTTGCTTCAAAAAAATCTTATTAAAAGGTTTCATGTTAGAATTGTAATCCGTTTTTATTTACAATATACAATGTTAATGAAGGATGAGAAAAAAGCCTGTTATGACTATTGATGTTTACGAGCGGCTTGAGAGAAGAACGACACTTAACTCCTCAGCTGCCAACTTCTAACAGGTTGGATAATGAACATTTAGGATTCTTATCCAGCAGTGCATATTTATGGGTACACATATATATGGGATTTTTAAATCCCCCAACTTTTAAAGCTTTATTGAGTGATCAAACTTTTATGTGGGTTTGAACTGTATTGAAAGGGAAATACAACAAATGCAAAAGGAATGAATAACATATTTTACAGGCTGCAACTTTTGATTTTAATCTTTGTCGTTTAGACTAAATGAACTTTAAGAAATTACAGTACATTTTCTTAATCAGGACAATGGATAGCAAGGCAGGTGAAAATCGTTGTGTGTTTAACTATAATACCGGTAGTTTGTCTGAGCACCATTTTCTTTATCTGAAATCAAGGTTTGTTCATCTCACTCGTGGCCAAATCAAGGACCTAAAGGGAGGGAGACGAACCTTTCAAAGCCAATTTTCCAATTTCTCCCGTCCCATTGAAAGAAGAAAAGCGGTGTGAATCATACGATTTGTAGATTCACAAATATATCTGCGATTGACATGAGATTTTCAATCATGCGTGTGCATTTATCAAGACATATAATTTTAAGTTCTTGAGTAGATAGATACTTTATTCATCCTCGTAGGGAAATTCACACTTCCAGCAGTCTACCCCGTTGTTTATTAACAGATTAACATGATGCCCTAGGGGTGCTTGTAGCAGAGTGGATGACGTCACGCTAGTCCAAAAGTAAGTAAGTAACAAATATATTATATTTCCTTGATGACAGGCACAGCCTCACCTGACTGCACCTCACTGTTTGTAGCGCTTTGGTGGAAAAATTACATTAAACAATCTGTATGTGTTTCTTACTTAGTTTTGGAGAAATTCTTACACAACACGTTTCTCACATGACAAGATTCCAACATTAATGATGCAAATACTGCTGCCCTGATACAATGCTGTGAGAGTTAATAATTAGTGTTGGAATTGCAGAAAGAAATATAAGCCTGTCTTCCTTTTTAGATAGATGGATAGATAGATAGATAGATACTTTATTCATCCCCGCAGGGAAATTCACATAATAAAGCGTGCCTGCTTGGAAAATCTGAAGAAGAACTTAATGATTCGTTTAAACATGATACGTCATTATATTTATACATAAATGAAAAAAAGAAAGCTGGTTTAAGTTAAAATGAAAACAAAGCTGCTATAAAACAACATATCCAGGATGACTTACTTTGTATTTACAACTTTAGCAACAATGACTGGCAGATGGAAGCAGAGAAACAAATAGAAAGAAACAGCTTTTAAATATCCCATTTTGAACAAACTGTAGATCAGGGGTTTCTAAGGATAGCTGAGATGCCTGCGGGTCTGTTCTGAAAATAGCTCCTCAGCGCTGGGTCATAGTGTGATTTTTTTAAATGATTGAATGAGTCTATTTAACCCAACTTCCAATACTTAACAAAGTAATAACACAGTAACAATATAATATTAATGTGGGAAGTTGTTATTTCAGAGATGTATTTCAATCTGGGTGGCCTTTGCGCTAATTGGCAACAAAAAGTAGCTCTTAGCTTGAAAACGGTTGGAAACCCCTATTGTAGAATAATTTGTTCTGTCTTGACATGAGAAAAAAATAGTCTGAATCCCTCTCACAGAGGTGAAATTGTAAAGGATGCCAAGAAAGGAAGAAAGCATCGAGGCGGCACTTGACTCAGTAGAAATTCCAAGAGTGAAACATGCGCAAGAGGGTGAGCTCACAAACATAAGAGGACAGTATGAGGAGTTGTCAGACTTTTGTCAACTTAGCTCCCTCAATATATTGTTGCCTGATGTTAAGGGGGACAAGTTGGTTGTTGTGAGCTCAGGTTAGTGACGCGGTATGTTACTTGCATGAACATAGTTGAAGCTTGCAACTCCTGTTTGAAAGTAAATATATCAACTGGTGCATAGATCGCTGAGAACTTAAAAAATAAGTAACTTGGAAGGCTGCATGGAATTAGCTAAGTGTTATATCTTAAACTTGTATTTTCCAGAGTTTTAAATCATTCAAAACCTTAGATCAGGGGTTGGGAACCTTTTTGACCCAAAGAGCCGTAAAAGCAAAAATATTTAGATTTATTTTTCAACAAAACCGCCAAACCCTCTCTCCCAAAAAAAAAAAAAAAAAAAATTAAGCACATTCTATTTCACTGTGTAACATTTGATGATTTACTAACATTTAACATAAAAACACCTGTGTCCCATATCAGTATTAGTATACCACTTAAAATGTGTCTCCCTCCCACAATTACTAAACACTGTATAGCGGCTCATTTTGACTTTTGTTATTTTTGTCCTGAATAATTGTTTCAAAAACAGGTAAGAGCAAAAGTTATTTTGTTAAAATGTCACAAGATACTTCAAACAAAGATATCAACGTATTTATCCTCAGTACAGATGGCGCTTGGCGAGGACAAAGAGTGCACGCCTTGTGTATAGCTCTTCTCATTCCTACTGCTTGCCCAATCAAATACCTCTAGGTGCTTTGCTAGAGCGTTTGGGTGAAATGTTTGTTTTTGGGTTAAAGTTTGTTCTGTGGCTTTTCATCATAAAGTGTCTCAATAGTGAACCTAAATTTTTTAATGAGCTTCCATATACAGGATTATTTGGTGATTCACCGTCACAACGAGACCTTGACATTAAACCGTAGTTAAAATGGTGTCCTATGTGTTCTGGACCGACCCCCATTACATATAAGTATTGAGTTCTATCTATTTATAATAGCCATATATAGCTCACGAACCATAGGTTCCCAACCCCTGCCATAGACATTTTCTGAAAATCTGAATCAGTTTCAAGCAGAAAAGTGAGCTGAGCTGGTGTTACACTGTGGAATTAATTTCGCTTAAGTCTGACAATGTTTTTATCTTCCAAATCTTGGAGTCAAACAAGCAGGTTATCTTTGGGGGAGTCAGGTCCTAACATATTCAACTCTGACGTCAACCCTTAGACACAACTGCTCCCTGCCAATAATCAGCACAAGTAGACCAGTTTGAATGTAATCGATTAAACAATGCTCAGGGATTCAGATAAAAAAGAAAAAAACAAACAACACACAACACACAACAAATGGAAAATAATTTGGGTTAATGAGATAAGTTGCTGGCATCCACTGAATGCAAGTGTTCCATCTTTTGGCGGTCAAATAATTTCCTCGCCACCATCTTCTTTGTCTATTCAAATGTCCATATACACACAAAATTATTACAAATGCTCTAATACTTTTTGAGTTTTTTTTTCTCTTCCCTTATCCTCATAACCACTTAAAAAATTAAATGGGCAAGGAAAAAAAATCTCATTAGTCTTCCAAACTTTTTTTCTGAATGTGTGTCTTTTTGGGGCTGTTCCAATGAATAGCATCCTCATTAAATGCATATGCACTCACCATTGTCAGTGTTTTGTATACAATAACAACAACAACAACAATAGCAGTAGTTAGTAGGTGTCCTCTCGATTTCCCCTCAGGATGTGGCGGGGTCACATCAGTCAGCTCTACCCCCCCAAGAATAAAGTTCAGCTGAGCCTTTTCGTTAAAATCGTAGACAGCAGAGGTTAGGGGTAAGAGGAGTAGCTTACTTGTTTAGTCATAGAAGACTTCATAAAGGACATATTGTTTCTTATGTGTGTGTGCGTGCGTGTGTGCGTGCGTGTGTATGTGTTTAAAAGACGAAGAGTTGCTTGGACTTTCTGCCCTCACACTTTGGCCTCCAGCAGCTCCAGGAAGAGTTTGTGCATGGGCACTTTGCCGTCCTGCTTGATGCTGTAGAAATGCTGTACCGCCTTGGTGGAGGTCTGGCGGAGAAGTGGCAGGGTCATGAGCAGCTTGCCCGTCCGCCGGGGGTCCTCCTGGTGTTGAGAAGCCTCATAATCCTGCAGGGCTTCGTGAAGCACGTCCTGGAGCTTCTGCACTGCGTCTATGTCCTCGATATGCATCGAGTCTGATGAAGGAAAGCACAAGGATATTGCTATGAGTAGACGTTCTCTTTCTTTTCTTTTTTTGCAAGCACCACATTGAACCTTGGTCTTGGAGTAAACAATTACAATGGCCGAAGAAACAAATTTGGTTCTCAATACAATTAATGTCTTGTTTATACTTAAGTGTTTGAAGGTGTGGTGCATAGTTTGAAGGGTCCTTAAAAAGCTTAAAATAAAATACGTTCCCTATAAAGGATGTGTTGAAAACGCCAAACTGAGTTCAAATAGCCTTTATATATTTTTCCGACTGGGCAGCACGGCGGGGCAGTGGTTAGCGCATGTGCGGCACAGTTCATGTCATGGGAACCTCCTGCGTGGGTTCAAATCCAGCTCCAGACTTCCTGTGCGGAGTTTGTATGTTCTCCCTGTGCTTGCGTGGGTTTCCTCTGGGCACTCCGGTTTCCTCCCACATTCCAAAGACATGCATTTCAGGTGAATTGGCCGGTCCAAATTGTCCCAAGGTGTGAATGAGCAAGTGAGTTGTCTGTCCCCGTGTTCCCTGCAATTGGCTGGCAACCAGTTTAGGGTGTCCCCTGCCCACTGCCCGATGATTGCTTGGATGGGCTCCAGCACCCCCGCGACCCTACTGAGGATAATGATCAGCTAATGAGATGAGATGAGATATTTTTCGACTGTGCCTATCTGCTATAACCTTACTTTTACCCTCGGTGTTCAGGCCACAGAGGAAGGGAATTTGGGGGGACTAGAGTGATTTCACGGGTGGGCTGGCAGTTTTTTTTAATTCTTGGATGAAAATGGTGAAAGGGAGAAAATAAATGTTTTAAATGCTGTCCAAATGCCTACCCAAACAAAGTTGAAAAAGGAAGTTTATTTGACTGCATCTAAAAATTACATGCAACAAAAGACGCTGCAATGATGTTTTTAGCTGGAAGATCATGTGTGCCAGTGCAATATTTTGAAGTTACGAACATCACCTTTAAGTCCATAGGCTGTGGCATTGTAGGATAATATGCCAGAAAGTAATCAAATAATGCAAATACAGAACACAAAAAAATCAAATATTAAGGAATGAAATACTTTGACTTCGTCTCCTTGTTCATTTAGATCCGGTTTGTGAGATGTGTAAAACAAGAAATGGAGAAGAGATGAGCATTTTTTTCAAGTGTTATTACTACAGACTATAAACAACCATAGGTCAATAGCTTTTAGGTCAAACAAAATAAAACACCAGTTAGATAAAGAAACGTACAAAGCTGAATAATTACAACCAGAAAAAGGGAAGAAATCATATTGTAATTTAACTATGACTAAGTGAAGATATTGTTGATGACTAAAAAGATAAAAAGGTTATGAATAAATCAATAATAAAATCATGATTATATATGCAGTGATAAATGTCATTATTACAACATATAACAATTTAATGCTATTTTTTCATTTACAAACTGTTTGCTGTCCAGAAGAAATTTCTCAAACCTGTGCATGCAAAATTTAATACCCGTGGCTATATAGGACAGAGGTGGGCACTCCACATGTCCTGCATGGTTTTGGAGGTTTCTTTCAGAATCACCTGGATTGGAGCAGAAAACCCCCCAAAATCTTGCAAGACATGTGACCATCAAGCACCGGAGTGCTCATTCTGTCATAGGGAATCTGTTGTGGCTAAATAATTTACCATTTACCATTTAATAATAACACGGGCGGCTGGATGGTTAACGCCCAGCCCTATAGTATGGAGGTCCTAGGGTTCAATTCTAGCGATGGCAACTCCCCCGTGCGGAGTGTGCATGTTCTTCCCGTGCCTGTGTGGGTCTCCTCCAGGTTTCCGCCCACATTCCAAAAACATGCATGGCCGGTCCGAATTGTCCCTGGGTGTGAATAAGTGAGTGCATTGTATGTCTCTGTGTGCCCTGTGACTGTCTGGCAACCAGTTAAAGGTGTACCCTGCCCACTGCTCAAAGATAGCTGGGATGGGCTCTAGCACCCATGCGAGCCTAGTGAGGATAAGTGGCACAGAAATCAATAATTATAATACAAGGCTTAAAGCAGATATAAGTTCATCAAGACTTGTTCTACATAAATATTTTGTAACTATTTGAGCTGTAAGTTAAAACATATAGAAAATAATACTTCTTATGGGTTTCCCGCTTTACTTTCGGTTCTGCCAGTTCTTCACACTCACGCTATGGCTTACATGACTCTGTCCAGCAGCTCATGCCAGCAACACTATGTTCACAATAATAGAGCTAAGAGCTGTCGTAATTGCTAGTGAGTTGCAAAAAAAGCACATAATGGAAGTGGAGGCCTGGATACAGGCTCTCACTTGGTCTTGTCGGTCCCTCGTAACTCACTCTCTGTTCATGTCTAATCCCATTTCAAAATGTACCGGTGCTTAAAAAATGCCTATTTGCCTATGCCCTATGACTTGAAAAGCGCTATATAAATGCAGATCATTTCATTTCATTTCATTTCATTTAAACAATGTGATCATTTCTAAATGGACTATTAAACGATTATCATAATAATACAAGATATGGTAGATTGTTTAAATAATTGATAAAATAATTGTCCAAAGCTATTTTGGGCACGGGTCTCGTTAAAGCCTATTGGCTTTTGAAATTCGTAGCTCGTTCCAAATTGTGTCTAAAGTTTGAAACCGTGGGCGTGATGAATTAACAGATGCACAGACAAGTGGGTGGAGTTTAAAAAAGATGGAGTTACGAGATGATGGAGGGATTCAGGAACTCTTAAAGCGTACGTGTGTTCCTGAGTCTAAGTGTATTTCACACAAAACACATCTAATCCCTCTTGTTGGTGGCATGAGCCGTTCCAGCACATGTGGCAGTGTGCAGGCTGAGAATGCTCCTCGATAATAATGCTCCGAATTGGCCCTTGGGGAGGCAAAGTCTTAATGTGAGCTGGCCTTTAGCTCCAAACTGCTGATCAATGAATCTAATCAATGGCTACATGCATGTTAAATAATAATCACAAGGCAAGTGATCCATACACCTACGGTGAAACACCTGAATGCACATGCACGTTTGTAATGTTGGTAGCATGTTTGGAAAAAAAAAAAATCTCAAAGTAAAAAAAAAAAACTCGAACTGAGACACATGAAGTCCTTATTGGTAAAACAAGTGTTTGGAAAATAAATGCTTGTTTTTGAGCTTGCGTAATGAATTGTGTGATGCCTTTTTTGTCTGATACCGTCACCGATGGATTACGATGAATGGAGAGGTGGCCATCAGGTGTCATATATACACAAGGCTGGATCTATAGAGTGTAATGCATGTATCAGTATGCAGGAGCAGAACACTCGTATTTGTCCTAGAAGATCAATCGAGACTGCTTGTATCCCATCTTATGTTGATAAAGACTGTGTTGTGTCATCCCATATGCCATTTAAAGGTATTCCGAAACAGTTTTTGATTTTTTTTTTAATTGGGGACAGAACGGGCAGTTTTCCTCCCCAGAATTTTCAAATATGTTGCAAAATATTCCACGTGCCGGGGCACTCAAGACATTTAGTCTCAAAGTTGACCCATCTGGCTTGTTTCCTCTAGAGTTCTGACATCGTTGAAGGAACACAACACTTTTAAAACAACACAACATGTGAGGTAAGCTCGGAAACAGATGTGCAGTGAGCAGTGATTGCATGGCGCTCACTTATGCTCGTGTGGCTTTCTGTTTGTGTTTTTTGCTGTGTTTCGCTGTTGGTATAATTTTGTCCAGCTAGCTCCTCGTTAGTGTCGGAGCTGCGAGGACTTTCTGGTTTGGTTTTGTCCCACTTAGCGCTCGTTAGCTGCCCACTGTGTGTTGTTTGGCCTCCAAGCCTGGTTAATTTGTTTTTCCCCGACAGGCTTTGTGTTTAACGCCACTTTGTTGTTCGTTCCCGGTTAGCCTGACTGCTCATTGCATGTTTTTTGATCGGCCAGCCTTGCAGTTTTTCTCAGAGCCTTTCGTTGATCAGTCCCAGTTCGCCCCCTGTTGGCTGCTCTCTGTGTGTTTTTTTGGCCAGTTTGCCCCTTTTTGGTTGATCGCCCTGTGTTGTACCATTGCAGCATCCATCTGCAACACATCAATCTGCGAAGCATTCTTCACAAAAACAACCAACATTTTGCTTAAAAAACCTCTTCGACTAATTACAGGATTCATGAACATTTTTCTTGGCCAAATTCAGGCCCTTTTCAAACACTTTTAAGTTTAATCTTTTACAGTACCTTTAAAGGAAGAAATCAATAATAATAATAATAATAATTTCCTTGTATTGTCATTCTGTGTAACAATGTACACAGAACGAAATGTCGATTGCACCTGACCCGTTGTAGCGAGCCGATGCAGCCGCAGCCAACATTAGTGCTGTTTAAAAGAAGTTTTTTTTTCAGCTGACGTTGATGACTGAAATAAAGTTGCTATCTTACTTCTAGCACATACTTTGTGCAATTTTAAGCGGTTTCTATCTACGATCTATGATCTTTTTGTATCAATGGGCTTCAACAATGCACGCTAAGCTTCAGTACCTCACGCTTGTTTATAAACACGTAAAAGGCTCTATAGGTGTTGGGTAACAATGATTTCAATATGGAAGACACAAAAACATAGTGTGTAAAAACACAGAAAAATGAGCCAAATTTGATTCTTCAGAAGCAGAGGTCTTTCAATTGACTGCTGATCTTTTGCCTTATTTTTTACTTGTTTTAATATATACATCTCATCTCATCTCTCATTAGCTACACCGCTTATCCTCAGTAGGGTCGCGGGGGTGCTGGTGCCCATCCCAGCAATCATCGGGCAGTGGGCAGGGGACACCCCGAACTGGTTGCCAGCCGATCGCAGGGCACACGGGGACAGACAACTCACTCGCTCAGTCACACCTAGGGTCAATTTGGACTGGCCAATTCACCTGAAATGCATGTCTTTGGAATGTGGGAGGAAACCGGAGTGCCAGGAGGAAACCCACGCAAGCACGGGGAGAACATACAAACTCCGCACAGTAAGGCAGGGAGCTGGATTTGAACCCACGCAGGAGAACTGTGCCGCACACGCGCTAACCACTGCTCCGCCGTGCTGCCCATACACATACATATATATATATATATATATATATATATATATATATATATATATATATATATATATATATATATATATATATATATATTTGGCTTGTTTTTCAGAGAATCTGTGTCTACATTTGTTGAAAATATAATTATAACTAGTTAATTGTTTTGCATTTTATTATTTATTTAGAGCACTGAAGAGTTCATATTTCTATTTTGTTGTTTTGCTTTTTCAGGGATTTTGTGTTGTTGTTTGACTTTAAATCTGTTCAATGTATAAAAAGCTAAAATTGTTATGTATTTTACAATGTTATTGTAAATCGGTGAGTATTTTAATTTATATATTTATATGTGTTTTTCAGGGATACCCTGTCAAACATGTGAAATTACTAATTACTGAATAATTTGGTGCCTTCTGTTGTATTATTATTGATGATATATCTTTTAAAAATCTGAGGAGCCACGTGGGAGCCAAAAGAGCCTGTTCTTCTCAGTAGGGCGAGCCAAAAGAGTCGGTTTTCTAAATAGAGCTTTCCTATTGGGTACAACAAGTAGGGGGCGGTGACGCTTCACACAACGCCATAATTACAAGCCACCAGACCAGGGTTGTCTAGGTCATTTTTACGCACTTTTTAAAAGCCTATTTTCAATGTATTGAGCGGTCTGTAGAGTCAGACTGCTAGAAAACAAGCAATTGAAACAATTTCAAGCAATTTTAAGTCATTCACCTAAAATGCAAGCATTTACAAGTATTTCAAGCACCTGTACGAGCCTTGTAATTAACACCCAGAACAATCTGGCGACTGGCTCACTATGGTGCTGGTGTTCTTCTAAAGACGTCACAACTCAGGATGACAAAGACAAGACATGCTGGATTCAAAATGCATTACCTCGGAAAATAATGGGATGTACCGATTTAGTCGATATACATTTTATTAAAAACTGTTCTATTTCCTCGCATTTATCATATTTAAGAATTTGGGATTCCATTTAATAGAGATGATCTATTGCTCTATTTGCATGACAAAAATATGTTTTCCTTTACTTACTTTCTAATGTCGGATTCAAGAAATAAAAATCCTTGAGACTCAAATAAACACAGTGAGATTACCTGGATACAGGTGTGATTAATGTTGCGTGTTTAGTGTTTTGCCTTTGAGCAATGCACTTCCGAGTTCACAGCACAACACAATGAGCACGAGCTGTTAAAGCACAATGCAGAACACATTTGTGCACATGCATGCCTCTTGTTTCCCATGGCTAGTTAACCAGTCTTTACATGTGAGGCACGTTTTCTAACATTTCTTAAGGCTTGGCTTCATTAATGCAGACGATTAGCATCCCGTGAATTAATTAGTGTCAGTGCCCTTCAAAATGCTAATGCTAGTGCTCTGTTGTTTGACGAGCACTGCAATGTGAAGTTGATGTGATGGGATTCTTATATATAATACACAATTTTAGAATATAAATTGAAAGTTGTTTTGACCATACTGAAACTAACCCAAACAAAATAATAATAATTTAGATTAATAATAAAAATGTATTGTATAATACAAGTTTATAAAGAGCCAATGAATAAAGACAGTGTAGTCTCAATTTCATGCACCTCATAGTCCAGGGATGTGTTTTACAATTATTATTATTTTTTTTAAAACTATTATTGTACTCAGGTGTTGATTTGTCGTTGCGACGGCACAGCAGTGGTTAGCGTGTCCGTAGCACAGTTCTGACGTCATGGGTTCGAATCCAGCTACTAGCCTTCCGGTGTGGAGTTTACATGTTCTCCCCGTGCATGCGTGGGTTTCCTTCCACATTCCAAAAACATGCATTTCAGATTAATTGGCCGGTCCAAATTGTACCTAGGTGTGAATGAGCGAGTGAGTTTTTTGTCCCTGTGTGCCAAGTGACTGGCTGGCAACCAGTTCAGGGTGTCCCCTGCCCACTGCCCAAAGATAGCTGGGATAGGCTCCAGCACCGCCGCAACCTTACTGAGGATAGGCGGTGCAGATAATCGATGGATGATTTGTCGTTGCACTGAAAAGTCATATATTTTATTAACACGTTTGTGTTATGATGCAGGGATTCTAGTTTAAAGTTGCTTTGTATAAAAAAGTTTAAATTTGTTCAAAGATCACTGGAGAGTGGAAAATAGTGTAATAATTTAGTAGAAAAATAAACAATTTTTTGTTTCCTCTCTACCTACTTTTTCGTTTCTACTCATTTTCTTTCTTTTTTCCTAGCTTTTTTTAACTTATTTTTCTTGCATTTCCTCTTTTTGATTTGTTTATAACTTGTTTTCTCCATCTTCTTCTTTTTCCTATTTTTGTTTTGTTATTTTGTTTCTTTTTCCCAAGCTTTTACTTATTTTTTCTTTCTTTATTTTTCTTTCCTCCTTTTTTCTTGTCTTTTTTTCTTTTTTCAGACTGCCATCATTACTACCTTCATTTTTCTTTGGGTGGGCAGAGCATGTCTGTGGGTGGGCACTGGCCACCCCTGACCCCTCTGGTAACGCCCCTGGGTGGACCTTATAAACCAGTGGGCCTGCAGAAAATACGGTTCTTATGTACTCAGAAAAAAAAATCACATGTCTTGATCAATGCACTCACAATATTAAACATTGTGCCTGTAAATCACAGATATATTTTTGGCCATGCAAAATACATGATTCACACTGGATTTTTTTATTGTAATGGTATTGGAGATATTCGAAAATTGGCTTTGAAACCCCTTAGAAGGTGCTTGAATTTGGCCATGAAGAATATGTACGAGTGGTAGTTTCGGGATGTCTGCACTGATGGTGAAAAGATTAGAACAAAAGGCCCTTCCCTCCTCATTCAAAGCTTTCTCCGTTGCATCTCCCATTTAAACACATTGTATTGACAGTTCCCCCTTGTAATTAAAGAGTACTGAAGAGCTGGCTGCCGTCCAAGGCAAAGTTCAAAAGATGGGTCACGGGAGGGGAGGAGCGAGGCACTCGCTTATGTGTGTGCGCAGAGTGAACACTTGTTTCAGTCAGCTATCGATGCAGCAGGACACATCAGAGAGTCGCCTTTATCGACAGAATTTGGGCTCGAATAATTTCACCTTATTTAACAGACATCTGAAAAGACAGCTATGCTAATGAACGTTCGTACCAGGCAGGCTATTGGTCGTATGTGTGTGTGTATGTATGTGTTTGTAGAATAATGTGGGCTGCGTGGTTAGATAAAGACTATAGACTTCTTTCCCAACTACATCCTCACTAGATGCTACAGGAAGCATGACCCAAAACAACGGGAGTAGCAGTAAAAGTTTTAATAGAGCAAAATAAGATTTGTATGTCAAGTTTTAGAGTCAGAATTTAGTAAAATTATATACAAAGCTGTAGTGTGTACGGGTGCACAAAATGCAATTTTAAGGAACACAAACTTTTTGCAATTCCGAAATGAAACAAGCCTTTTTAAAAGCATCCTAGGAGCCTCTTTTTAACTGACTGGACTGAGGACATAATTGGGAATGTCTAAGTTTGCTGTGTCCATTTCATATCTGGTAAACTATTGAGGTGATCTGGTTTAGAAATACTTGAATGCCAAATGCCTTAGTAAGTGTAAGTAGGAGAAGTGTCGGGGAAATGATAATCGTTTGCTGTCAATGCTTACTAGATAGATAGATACTTTATTCATCCCCATAGGGAAATTCACACTTCCAGCTGTCTACCCCGTTGTTTATTAACAGATGAACATGATGCCCTAGGGGTGCTTGTAGCGAAGTGGATGACGTCACGCCAGTCCAAAAATTCGACATCCCTGCGGCAGATGGAAAACTTTTCTTTGTGAAAATCCAGGGATACACCACCTCGTGTTAGCAAGTCCGCCTCCTCTCCGATTCCCCCCGGCTTTCGTGTCTCTGTTTAGCGGCGTTGAAGCCGGATTGCTCCGGGTAGCTCCGGGTGGCTACACGTTAGCGTCCGGAATGCTAAACGTGAGCCACGTTTCCGCAAAACACAGCAACTGCGCTCCCTGTCCGCTTCGATGTTTTCCACCAGCACTCGATGATCTTATTTGGTCTATAGACTGTAAGTTTCTACTGCTGGTGCTAGCTAGTAAGGCTTTTATTATGGTAATGATAATTATATTCAAAATACTAATGTTATTAACATTATGTGTAACTTAATCTTGGGTCCTTTGTAAAGACATTGTGCAACGGGGATCCAATACTATAATTTTTGTACTGTACTAACTTGACAAGCTCAGGTCATGTCACACCAATGATAAATACAATTTAAGTTTTCCTTTACATGTATTTTTATAGACTTATTTAATCATATACTTATATAGTAAGGACAGTTGGGAGGCGAGTACGTCTTCATTTCAGATCTATTTTTTGGGGATATTTACGTATTTTTGTATTTTTATGGAACCATTTTATTGAATGATTTATTTACATAACTTATTTAAAAATATATTTCTTTAGAAGGAACCATTCAATGTATCCCTTTTAAGTATCCATTCATTTAGATACATAAAATGAATTTATTTTATTTTTGAAAAATATACAAAACATAGTCCTTTGTTGGACAAACAGCCTTTGAGCGTGTAATATGTCACAAAAGCAAAGAATATAACGTCATCGCCACAAAGTTTGTTTTTCAACAAAAATACGAAAGCCACATTGTACAATGTGAAACTCAAAATTTTAAAAACAAAATAGTTTTCCCCCGGTGAGTTAGAATCTAATATCAATATAACCAGACAGCTCTTTGTGAATGCCAAGATCCGGTTCATCTCTGAAGAACAGGATTACACTTTGCATCAAAAAACGACAGCGGCTAGATGATGAAGGTGCAGTATCTGAATCACATCAGGATTCCTCTCCTGCTACCGGAAACCATGGAAATCAGCAGTATCGGTTTTATTTCGGGGAGCAAACCCCTTCCCAAAAAAACGCCTGGAGAGGGATAGTCAACGACAGGCTGTGCATGCCCAAGACACACCACACAAAGTGGTCCATCTACCATCATACTTATTAAGTCAACCGATTCTTTTGGGAGTTTCACGATTTAAATGCTTAATTCCAGTCTCCCGCGACCAGATTAATTTCTCCCGATTTCCAGATGGCCTCCCGAAAAAAAAAATATTGCACTTTGAGGACTCCGTAGAAATCACAGGCTCAATCTTCCATATGTTGCATTTAGAAGACACCGTAGAAAATGTACATTCTCTATCTTCCGGCAGATGGAAAACTTTTCTTTGTGAAAATCCAGGGATACACCACCTCGTGTTAGCAAGTCCGCCTCCTCTCCGATTCCCCCCGGCTTTCGTGTCTCTGTTTAGCGGCGTTGAAGCCGGATTGCTCCGGGTAGCTCCGGTTTATGCATACACCAAGTTCGTGGTTCGTTGATACAGGCTAGCTTGCTTAAACGCAACTGCAACGTTCAAGTTGTGAGGTCACTCATTGCTGCACATGTGATTTCGAAAGCAAAATGGCAGAAGCAAACCCAGCTAAAAAACTGAAGTATGGTTGCAAATATCAGGCTAGATGGCAAAAATACTGTCCTTTTATTTGTAACAGTGGTAAAGGTGACACGTTTACTTTTTGCACACTGTTCAATCAACTTTAAGATCACACCCGGAGAAATAAACGATGTGAAAAAACATGTGAACACTTCTCAGCATACTCAACAATCTAGCAATTGCAGAATTACCTCTTTTATAACGAGTTCGAAGGATAACATCCCCACACAAGTGATGATGGCAGAGCTGATGTTTGCTTATTTCATAGCTGAGCATATTTTGCCGTTTAGCATAGGGGATCATTTTACTGAACTTGTGAAGACAATGTTCCCAGATAGTGAAATTGCCATGAAGTTCTGGTGAAAGAAAATGGAGACAACAAGGCACGTCAAGAATAATTTAGCTCCAGATGCGACTAACCCAGTTGTGAAAAAATTTGTGGAGCAGCCGTTTTCATTGTTGATCGATGAGTCCAACTACGTCACGCGGAGGGACATGGCAGCTCGGGAAAAAAATCTCCTGATATCAAAATGCTGAAACTTAATAAGTATGTACCAACTACCATGCAGGTGGTTAAGGGATCCATGAACCATGATAATTTATACAATATACATTCAATAATATTATTAAGTTATTATGCAGCTAATAAGGATTATATTTCATATGTTGTCGTTATCATTATTATTATTGATCCAGCCAACACAAACGAACCAAGGAAAGTCAATGCTTCTCAAGTTTAACTTATGTGTGAACTTAAAAATGAACTGGTCATCTGAGCCACCTTTTTTGTCCATTTAACTTGCTGGCATTAAAAGGTATTTTACTCGTTACTTATCCAATTTGCATTGGCATTTTATACCAGGCAAAAAAGTCCCATACAAAAGCACAAAGCGGTTTGCAAAATCTGTGAAGCACCGGTCAAAAGGACTGCTTTTGTTGTTGTTGACTTGGATCAGTAAAATCAAGTTGCTATCTTATCATATACTTGGTGTTAATTTGAGATGTTAGTAGGAGTTCCTTAATGGCAGGGATTGGGAACCTTTTTTACTCAAAGACCCATAAAAGCAGTATACTTATTTTTTTTTCCCGAAAAACAACCATACCATACAATTTAAGACAAAATTCAACACAACCGCCAAACCCACTTTCCAGACAAAATCTAAAAATTCCAGCGCATTTTTTCACTATGTGACGTTTGATGATTCGATAAAGTCCATAAAATAATGGCAGAGCCTCTGTCCCAAATAAATACACCACTTAAAATTGGTCTCCCTCCCCACTTACTCAAGAATCTTAAGGCTCATTTTGACCTTTATTTGTTTAGAAAACATGGTTTTAAAACAAAGGGCAAGCAAGAATACTGCAAAAAGAGATATCGACCTATTTACCTTCGGAACTGACAGCGTCGGGAGAGAGACAAAAGGGAGTGCTTGCGCTCTGTGCATAGTTACGCCCACTCCTTCCACTCGCCCATTCGGATTGCTCCGTGTGTTTTCGCTGGTGTTTTTGAGTGTTTAAAATTTGTTCTGTGGGTTTTCATCCTAAACTTTAGGACCTAAAGTGTCTCAAAAGTGAACATGCATTCAATTAGCTTCCATATAAAGGATCTACTGCCAAAACGGGGTCTGTTGGTGAGATACTTTGACTGTAAACTGTTATTGAAAATGTGCCCTATATATAATGGATCATTTCAAGATTAATCTTTGCGATGTTTTGACTTTGTGTTCACGACTAAAAACCCAGCTTTTGTCAAAGATGATCAGCCTAGAAAACGTTAAGAAATATTATGTTTTTTCTCTGAGCCAGATGTACGCATGTAATGAGCCATATATGCTTCACGAGCCATAGGTTCCTGGCCACTGTATTTTGACATTGCTTATATAATTCCCTCAGGGATGGAAATGCATTGGGTTAATTGTTTCTGCACTTCACAAACACATAGGCGTTCAGCTTTCATCCTACCTGAGTTAGCCAGCGCGATTGCCTTCAGAGTGACAAATTCCTCCTTGTCCAGCTTCATGGTTTTATACTTCTTGACCAGCTGAAGTATGGCGTTGTTCAAGTCCAGAAGCCCAGCCAGCTTTGACTGGTCTTCGTCCATGATATAGTCCTCGGCGTACACCAGCTAGAAACAGCAAATCTTCATGTTGACAATAACCGGGAACCTTTCTGTCATTGTTTAGATAGAGCCAGGCTACATAGATTAAGGCAAACCTTGTCTTCGAAGGAGAGCGAGCGGTACACGACACGCAGGATCAAGATTTCCATCCATGCACTCTGCAGTAGACTCATCTGGTCTGCTAAGGACAGTGTGGAGAAACCTGGATCAGAAAAGAAAATTAAATTTTTAGATGAGTTGTGTTAAGTGCAGAGTCTTCAAAATTGTTCAGTTTTTGTTTGTAAACACAACATGACATACCCCCTGAGCAGTAAATGCCTTTTCCTTGAAGATATTTACAAAATAAGAGCAACGGTTGCTAAAATTAGCAAATCAGGTGAAGGAGGTTTAGTTTTATTTTGAATCACTAAAAACTACTGCTGATAATAATACGCTTTTGCACAAAAATGTGGTATAGGTGGTTTACAAGACGTACTGAGTACCCAATCGTGGTGGGGAAAACTCTATTGAGATGTGTACGAATGTTTTTGGCAATTTATTCATGTTAGATTCATGTTAAAACTGTTTAAAAAATGGTAAGGTCTGATGTATTTGCACAAGCTACTTTTTTAAAATTAATCTTTATTTAGAGGTGGGGTGTGTTGGTTAAGGTGTCTTTCAAAATTTGAAAGTAGAATATTCACTCTATGAACTATGTGTTAACCATGCCCGATCAGTTCAAATGGCCCTTATGCTTTATTTTCCACTGTGCCTATCTCCTTTCATCTTACTTTTAGTACTGCTGCTCTGGGACTCATAACACATTAGGAGCAGGGAATGGGCAGGGGGGAAAAGAGGCGCAGTGTCACATTTTTTATTTGTTAGTGTCTTAAATTTAAAAAAAGGTCTGTTTAAAATACAGTAGGAACGCCAACCCAACCCCCCAAAAATGAAAAAAGAGCTTATTAATACTTGAGAAGGTAGCTGACTGAGGCTGCCATTATCAGTTTAAGCCAGGAGATGGTGACAGAGCGTGAAAATTTTAATGTTCCAGACACCACATTTAAATAAAAATAAAATAAAAATTTGTTGTGTTACATTTATCGGTTTATTTAGAAGTTGCTAGTAATCATAAATTGTACAGAATTATTATTATTGAAAATCAAAGGTCATATCGTTCAGCATTTTTGTTAAAAAACAATTTGGACTTGTGTTTCAATTGAATGGATATTTGTTTCCTGTCTCATATTAACTAACAATCTGGCAAAATTTACCAGGTGGTCAGAGAGGAAGATGAGAATATAGAAAAAGAGATGACCGTATCAAAGACAACATTGAAGAAGACGGCAAGCACAAAACACTACAGATTTTGTGCTATCACTGATCGGTGACCAATGTTTGGATTTAATTTGATTTAATTTATTTGTAGACCTAAGATTATATTTTTTAAATCACGTATTTTTGTTTATTAATCAAATCAACAACCAAATAATAGCAAATAAAGTACTGATACTACTCCCAAAAAATTGTTGGGTGACAACTTTGTCCCCATTGTCCTGTTGAGTGTGTACTGAATAAAGGTGCTAAAGAATACACAAAATCCCTTTAAAAATGTTAAATTGCACACGAAAATGTTCCAATGTGTACTGACTGCACACTGGTTTCCTTCCCTTAGAGACTTCTTCCCTGCATCTATCCAGTTGTCCACAGGATTTGTTCCCCTCATCTGCTTGCAGTTTTCCCTCCTTCCCCCTTGCCCAGGGCTGTCCTCTGGGGACAGGTGAGCCTTATCTTCTCCTGACACAAGCTGCTTGGATCAATGTTGCCATCGCTGCTGCGCCGCTCAAACATCGTCTCTAATTGCAGCCACGGCTTCAAATTTCTTCTTTTCTTCAATGACATCCCACTCAATTGTCGATTCGCAAAAACTATTGGGAAACTTTACCATTTCACAGACAGGAAAGTGGAAATATAACTCTTTCCCGTCTTGGGTAAGGGATAGTTTATCCTAGGCCCTAGGTCATTTTTATGTAAAATGTTGCATACCATGGAATAATCGCCAATAATTTGCAGGGCACAAGGACAGACAATTTAGCAATTCTTAATCAAATTCAAAGTAAGATTGGGCCCAAAAAAGCCAGCCCCACCATAACCAGGCCAGCAGGTATTGAAGCCCGACCAAGCCCGAGCTTGACCAATTAACTGGATTTGCAGGACTGAGCCTGAAGCAAACACGAAATTTCATTCAATTCAATTACATTTTATTTGTGAGGACCTGGGAGGAGGAGAGATGATTTATGATGAAAAATTAAAGCCTGTCTATTGTAACAAAATCTCAGTTGAACGCAACTGTATAAAAATGTATGTATTTTATTTTGTTGTTTTAAAAAGTTGAAGGGACAATTTTAAGGCCGTCCTTAATTTTGATGGGTTTAACATGTTTATATCCTTAACCCTAATTCTAACTCCCTAACCGAAGACCTATAACCCTAACCCTAAACATTCACTATCCTACCCTACCCTACTCTAATTTTGATGGGTTGAATATTATTGTAATTCTAACCCTAACTCTCTAACCGAAAACTTATAACCCTAACCCTAACTCTGACTCTGACTCTGACCCTAACTCCAACTCCAACTCTTAACTCTAACCCAAACCCTACCCTTACGCTAACCCTATTCCTACCCAAACTTTTACCCTGACCTTAAACCACAGAAGCAGTACATCTTTAAGAGCATAGCACTTTAAAAGAAAGAGAGGCAGTAAGACATAGAGGAAAAATGACAGGTGGATGATGGATACAGGAAGCAGTTCTTTGAATTGACATTGCAAGAGTTTAGTACGGTACGTGTTGTGAGGTGGGGCCTTTGTTTTTTTAAGGACCACAATCTCTAGTGGCCTAAACTAATCACTGCCTCAAACCGCCAAGGCGCACTGTGATGTTAGCGTAGCAACGACACAGTGAGTTATGAGATATAAGATCCTGATTTTATCCCTGCATTAGAGGTACATCATGGGTCACGCTACTAGCTTTGCCACTGACAGGGCATTGGACACTCAGCCAAACATTTACGTACAAGTTTCAACACTTTTCTATATGAAAATATCAACACCTGCAATTGTATAGTACCAATTCATGTAGCACGCCCTTTAAATAGAAGGGTGGCGGTGTCGCGCTAATATCTGAAAAAACGCTAAAATTTACTCCTCGTACCTCTAATAATTACAAGGCGTCCGAGGCTCTTGTTATGCGGTCCTCTCCATTGTCAATTTATGTAGTAACTATTTATCGCCCACCAGGGCCATACACAGCCTTCTTTGGCGAATTCGCTGAACTTTTGTCTGAACTAGTAACCTATGCAGACAAAATTATAATTATTGGGGACTTTAACATTTATATGAACTCCCCACTCAGTTCACTTACTGTTGCGTTTCGGTCTCTAATTGATGCATTTGGTTTTAATCAACTGGTTGATTTGCCAAACCATAAAGATGGAAACACGCTAGATTTGGTTCTGACTCGAGGAGTTTCAACCTCAAACATGACGGTGTTACCGTGTACTACCGTTATCTCTGATCATTATTTAGTTACATTCGAGGTGCTAGCTAAATGTAGTACTAAAAAAGCTGAAGGATTTAGCGGACGCAATATGAGCACTGGCACAGTTTCTGAGCTCTCCGATCTTCTTTCAGGAGCAGTTGCGTCCTTTCCTTCATACAAAGGCTCTATCGACTCACTCATGAATGAGTTTAATGCTACCCTGGCTAGTGTCCTGGATTCAGTAGCGCCCAAACGGCTTAAATCACGACCTAAAAGACGCACACCTTGGTTTACTGATGAAACTAAATCCCTTAAACAAGAATGCAGGAAATCTGAAAGAAAATGGCGTGCTACCAAGCTTGAGGTATTCCATCAAACCTGGTGTGACAACTTGTTAAAGTATAAAGCGGCCCTTGCCTCTGCAAAATCAAACTACCTTTCAAAGGTGATTGCGTCACAAAAGAGCAATCCCAAAATCCTTTTCGACACTGTAGCATCGCTTACAAGACAACAGATAATCCCAGATAGTTCCACCCATTCAGCCCATGACTTAATGGTCTTCTTTAATAAGAAGATTTAATGCATACAGGAAGAAATTGCTAAAGACAGTATTAATACAACACATACTAAAGGGCTGAAATCTATAGATGCTCGACATGGTGGCTGTCCAGGGAATTTGTCCCGTTTTAGTGAACTGTCACTCGATAATCTTAAACAGGTCGTGAATACGGCCCTGCGATTGGCTGGCAACCAGTTCAGGGTGTCCCCTGCCCACTGCCCGATGATTGCTGGGATGGGCTCCAGCACCCCCGCGACCCTACTGAGGATAAGCGGTGCAGTTAATGAGATGAGATGAGGTGGTGAATACGGCCAAACCGACGACTTGCCTGTTAGACCCGCTTCCAGGTCCACTTATTAAAGGTCTTTTTGGGTTCCTTGGACCTTCAGTTCTAAATATTATTAAGATATCACTCTCCTCAGGTGTAGTTCCAGCAGCTTTTTAGTCCGCTGTTATCAAACCTACACTGAAACGACCCAACCTTGATCCAGAAAGCTTATGTAATTATAGACCTGTGTCAAACCTACCGTTTCTTTCTAAAGTACTTGAAAAAGTAGTGGCACAGCAGCTGAATAATTTCATATCCGAGAACAATCTTTTTGAATCAATGCAATCAGGATTCAGGGCTAACCACTCCACTGAGACAGCTCTGATTAAGGTAACCAATGCTCTCCTAATGGCAATGGACTTTGGCGCTTCATCACTTTTGCTGCTTTTGACACAGTGGACTATAATATCCTAGTAGAACGGCTGGAAAAATGGATTGTTCTCTCAGGAACCGTCCTCTCATGGTTCAGATCCTACCTCTCAGATAGGACGCAGTGTTAAATATGGCGAAATGACATCTGAGCGTGTTGGTGTTACTTGTGGTGTTCCGCAGGGTTCAGTGCTTGGCCCTCTTCTTTTCAGCATCTACATGCTTCCATTAGGTGATATTATTCGCAAGTATACTATCAATTTCCACTGCTATGCAGATGACACTCAACTATATCTTCCGTTGGAGGAATCTGCCACACTAAATTGTGGAAATTTGGAGGCCTGCCTCACTGAGATAAAAGAGTGGATGTCACTCAATTTCTTGCGTCTTAACTCTGAAAAGACCGAAATGTTAGTTATTGGTCCATCTAAATGCCGTGACTTACTCTCAAAAACTGCTGTAAACATTGACAAATGTCACATCACACAGAGTGACTCAGTTAAAAATGTAGGTGTCATATTTGACCACGATCTGTCCTTTCAAACACATGTGAAGACAATTACTAGAACCGCTTTCTTCCATCTTCGCAACATTGCTAAAATTCGTCCTATACTGTCTCGGTCGGATGCGGAGATTATAATTCACGCGTTTGTTACCTCCAGTCTCGATTACTGTAATGCACTACTCTCTGGTCTCCCGAAGTCCAGAATCAAGAGTCTTCAGCTGGTACAAAATGCTGCAGGGAGCCTATTAACTAGGACAAAAAAGTCAGATCACGTCACGCCGATTTTGCCTAACCTGCATTGGCTCCCTGTTAGCCTAAGATGTGATTTCAAGGTTCTCTTAGTATTATACAAAATCATACATGGACTTGCTCCCTCATATCTTTCAGATCTGATTTCCCCCTATGTTCCGGTCCGAAGCCTTCGTTCTGAGAGCGCCGGTCTTCTGGTGATCCCAAGAGCCAAGAAGTGTTCCGCTGGTTCGAGAGCGTTCTCCATCCGGGCACCGGTGCTGTGGAATGCTGTTCCCCCTGAGATCTGTTCGGCAACCTCAATGGAAATGTTTAAATCTAAGCTTAAAACACACTTCTACTCTATATTATATGAATCACCTACACTTTTCCTGGACAATATCTCTGTATTATTTGTGATTGCAACATCCTTTGCTGTCTGGTAATCCTGAAAGGGGGATGCCACATGTGCGGTCCCTTCTCAAGGTTTCTTAATTTTCCTCATGTTGAGGTTTTTGAGTTTTTCCTTGCCCTCATGTTGGTTCCAGATCAGGGGATGGTGTAATAATAGTCTGAAAAAATAGTCTGTGTAATAACCTGTGAAGCCCTTTGAGACTCTTTGTGATTAAGGGCTATACAAATAAAAATGACCTGACTTGACTTAAAATGATGTCAATATTTTTCTGAACATGATAAATGCATTTCAACAGGAAAATACCACTGGGACAGATAAGAAGAGGCCAGACAAAGAGAGCGAAAGAGAGATCTTGAAGTGCACTTGTGTGACAATGTGGAGAAATAGGCTTTAGATATAATAATGCAAATCAAATAATAGTATTAATTAAAAAAAAAAAAGGCAGCGAGAGTGAAGCCTGGCCTGACCCGAGCGTAATGATTGACATTTTAGGCAGACCTGGGCTAATATTTGTGTCAGGCTTGGGCTTAAGATCTTCCCTTTGAATTCAACACTTTGCCTTCCTCTCCCTTGTCTTTTAATGCAAAATATGCCCACTCACAACTTTCTCACAGCTGTCCTCACACCACACACCTGTCCATTCACACCTGTGCTTTACGTCTTTATAAGAAATGTGGCCCATGTGAGCAAACCTGACGTTTGTGTATGCTTGTGTGTGTGTTTTGGATGCACATTTGACCAGGTTGAGTGCGCAGATGATAAGGTAGATATTTCCTCAACAACATCTGCTGCCGAGCTCCACCTCTGGAGACGGGGGATTGCATACCAGTGTGTGTGTGTTTGTGTGTTTCTGCGTGCAATTGGGGCTTCTTTTCTCC